>NC_056526.1:144259344-144413238 GCF_019175285.1 Sceloporus undulatus | reverse complement strand
CATCATCATCATCATCATCATCATCATCATCATCATCATCATCATCATCATCTATAACCCACCTTTCCCCCCAAACTCAAAGCCCTCAAGATGGCTAAATTTGCAATGTAGGTTAATTGAAATAATTTCGTTATCTGTGTGGTGGATAGAGGTTGGTAAAATATGTAGATGCTGGTCAAGGGTTATTTACTTGTTAACATAATCTCATTGAGGAAGCCACATCTTAATGTTAACTTGTTTCAAGCAGCTGAGGACAGCATCTCCCAATAGAATTACTCACCTCTTAATTTTCCTGTTTTTTATCCAGCCAATCAGGGTGTAAATGATGTAATGCCTGTAACCTGATATCTTTCTTGAGAAAACCTGCCAGGTTGGTGCTTCCCTAATTGCAAATTGTTATTAATGTGATTAAGACTTCAGGGAAAACGTACTAATCCCTTAATAGAACCATAATCCAAGTTTATGTTCCAACCACAGAAGAAAAAGAAGAAGAAACTGAATGATTCTATGCAAAGGTTAAATAGCAAATTGATCTCACACCAAAACAGGATTTCTTTTTAATCATAGACAACTGGAATGCAAAAATAAGAAACAGAGCAGAATCAAAGCTTGTAGGAAACTTTGGCCTAGGAGTAAGAAATCAGGCAGGAGACTGATAGACAGAATTTTGTGAGGCCCACAAAGCCCTCAAGATGTTCACTGCAAACACAGTCTTCAAGCAACCCATGAAGCAACTGTATACATGGACATCACCTGATGGTCAGTACAGAAATCAAATAGACTACATAATTGGAAACAGAAGATGGAGAAGCTCCATTCTCTCTGCAAAAACAAGACCAAAGTCTGTGCCAAGATTGTGGCACAAACCATGAACTACTAACAGCAAAAAGAGTAAAGCAAAAGAAGAACACTAAACCAACAATCATGCTGAAATCCAACCTAGAAAACATCCCTATAAAACTTAAAGACAATGTGAAAAATAGATCTGCACTATTAAGCCTAATTGATATGGAGCCAGAAGAACTCTGAACTGAAGCCAGGGAGGAATGCAAAAAACACTATCTGCAGCCTCCATGGATGACTGATGAAACTCTTAAAGAGCAGGCAAGATCAGATGAGAGGTAAAAGTGAAAGATGACAGAAACAGAGCCAGAATTCTGATTGCAACTGTGAACTGTGTGATGATTTGTGTGCAGGGATAAGGAGAACTACTATAATAACCAATGCAGAGAAACAGAAGTTGACAACAAGAAAGGAAGAACAAGAGACCTCTTCCACAAGATCCTAGAAATCAAAGTGAAAATTAAACCAAGAATGGGGATGCTTTGTGACCAGCAGGAGTCATTATATGACCAATTAGAAATAAAAAGATGTGTAAACAATAAATGGAAGAACTATATAAAAGAGATGAAACGATGACAAATTCATTTGAGGAAGAACCATGAAGATGAACATCCAGTTTTAGTAAGTGGAAGTTGTACTCAGAATACTTGGGAGAAATAAATCACCAGGAATATCTAGCACATCAACAGAGCTGATTCAGTCTACAGGGATAGAATCTACTCTAGTTCTAACTTAAGCTCTGTCAACAAATATGGAAAATAAAACAATGGTCCACATATTGGAAATGCTCAAAATACACTCCAGGAAGGGGGACACTGGAATTTCAGTAACCACAGGAACCTTGCATTAATTTCTCATGCAAACAAAGTGATGCTCAAAATTCTACAACAAAAGTGATTGAGAAATACCAGAGTTCCAAGCTAGGTTCAGGAAAGGTAGAGGCACTAGGGGTCATATTGCAAACATAGGTTAGATAATGGAGGGCACTAAAGATTTTTGAAATAAAATTGTCATGTGCTTTATAGACTCCTTCAGGCCAATCTGGGGGCATGGCATGCAAATGATGTATGCCCCCAGATTGGCTGCAAACCACATCAAGGCCAGTTAATGTAGGCCAAACCCGACTGCAAAAGGAGCAGGGGAAAACTGCTCCTTGCCAACAGTCCATTCCAGACCATGGTAGCAACTGGCCTCGGGACTGCAACATCTGGTTGCCACAGTCCCGCACCAATCAGGGGGTCAACTGGAGCTGGAGTGACCTCTGGCTGCTCCAAGCTGCCAGTCTGTTTAATTCCTATAGCAAAGCCTTTGCTTGCATAGATCACAAAAAGCTATAGATCACTCTAAAAAAATGGGTATGCCACAACATTTGATTGTCCTGATGCATAATCTGTATTCAGGACAAGAGGCTACTATTAGGACAGAATACGGAGAAATGGAAAGACTTCCAATTGGCAAGGAAGTCAGGCAAGGCAACATTTTATCACCCTGTCTGTTTAACTTGTACGCTGAACATCTCATACAGGATTATATTTGGGGGAAGGAGGCATGAAAATTGGAGGAAGCAACATCAACAATTCACGATATGCAGATATTACCATACTACTACCAGAAAATAGCAAAGACTTGGAAGGATCACAAAAGAAAGTCAAGGAAGAAAGTGTAAAGGCAGATTTACAGCTGAACGTTAAGAAAAAAAATGATCACAGATTAATTGCATAACTTTAAAGTAGACAACAAAGATATGAAACAGTTCAAGATTTTTCATACGTTGGCTCAGAATGGAGACTGCAGATAATAAATCAGAAGAGTAGAACTTGGAAGAGTAGCTATGAAGGAACTACACAAGATCCTGTAGTGTAAAGATATATCAATTGAATACTAAAGTTATGATTATCCTCACCATGATATTTCCAGTTTCATGTATGGTTGTGAAAGCTGAACACTGAAAAAAGTGGATAGGAATAGAATCAATTCATTTGAGATGTGGTGCTAGAGAAGAGTTCTTTGGGTACCCTGGACTGCTAAAAAGGTAAATAAATGGGCCCTAGAGCAAATCAGGACTGAACTCTCCATAGGTAGATGTGAACTCTCCATAGGTAGACGTCAAAATGACTAAACCAAGGCTACTGTACTTTGATGATTCACTAGAAAACATTATCATGACTGGTAAGATAGAGAGCAGTAGGTAAAGAGGAAGACTGAATTTCAGATGGATAGACTCAACCAAGGAAGTCAAGTTCCTGAGTCTGCAAGACCCAAAGAGGCCTGTTGAGAGTAGGTTAACTTGAGGCCCCTCATTCAAAGGGTCACCATAGGTCGAAGTCAGCTGGAAAGCAGCTAACAACAACAATAACAACAAGAACAACAATTAGTCCCTTAAAACTAAAAGATAATTCTTCCTTGTTTCACTGTTATCAAATCTTTACCTTACATCAGCCTTCCTCAGCCTAGTGAAATTATAAGAGTTGTAATCCAACAGCAGAATCCTGGGATTTCTAATTTCATGAGGCATCAGAGCTGTCTGACAGACCAAGCTGAATATCTCACCAAATTACAAAACCCAGAAATCTGTAGGATAGAGTCTGTAGGATAGGAAGTGGTGTCAATCTGCTTTAATTCTGCAGTATGGATACATCCTATGTATGATGAACTTATGTAAATGTTGGTGCACCAAAAAGCCAGGAGTGTACATGCAGTTGGGTCTGTCATTATGTTTGCAGCAAGGCAGCCCATCACTGTGGCTTCTCAGCCTAAATCCATCAATGATACTTTTGTTGGCCAATATACTCACTGACCTGTGACCTCACTGGAATGGAGACATATTGGATTGCAAAAGAGGGGTCCCTGTTGAGATGCAAATGGACTTTAAATTGCTGCGTGGCTTCTCAGCCCTGTTATAAAAGCCTTGACAACAGTAGGACAGAACCTGCAAAAGAAAACTCCAAACACTATTGGCTCTGGCTTAAAATATTATTTGGTTAGCTGGGTTTTATCCAAATTCTGGGCTCATTTACCCAGTTTGCTCTCATGCCTGTTTCCATAACTAGCTGACCTCAGAAGCAGTTCTGGCTGGCCTGCCAATACTAGCTTGCTCTGCTTCTGTGACATTGCAAGGGCCTATCCCTGGTCTACCAGGAGCTGTAGGCTATATTTCTGAAGAAGGAACTGGCAAAACCTCCCCTGAGTAATTCTTGCCTAAGAAGATTCATAGGGTTTCTATAAGTCAGCAGGCGACTTGAATGCGTGCACACACACTATTAATAAATAAATAGTGAATAGCAGAAGATGCAAGTATTTACTTCTGTTCTTTAACAGAGTTGTATTATGAGACGTGTGAAGGCCCTCACTTACAACTGGATTGGGAGCACTGGATGTACACCACAGGGTTCTTCTGCCATACCTGCAATAACAAAAACAGTACAAAAGAAATGGAATGAATTGTGACTCAAACAGGAAAGCAAGGGTGCACAATAACTCTAGTCCCAAACTGCAGTGCGGAATGATGCACAGAGCTGGTACATGGGACACAGGATAAATCTCAGCGCTCTCACGGACTTACAGGTGCAGCCAAATAGTGAGCTGAGATGGGAATTCCTCTTTTCCTTTTGGGTTTCTCTATCTGCTTTTTCTTACCTGGTCAAGAGGTAAGAAACTGGGGGCAAGACCAACCTGAGTGCAGCAAGACAATGATATGGTGGGTAGAACAAGTCAAATCAAGAATTGCTAAAGCAGAATTTGGAAAGGTTTCTTTTTCAGACTAAAAGTCCCAGAATATGTTTTGCTGGAGAATTCTAGGAGCCATATTCTTTTTTTTTTTAAACTTCCCAAGCTCCAGAGAAGAGTCCTGCTATTGTCTGGATTAGAGAGGAACCACGACCACAAGACTGTTATAATTGTACTATTATCCAGTCAGTGTCTTTGCTGGTCTAGTTCTTTGCCTTTGTCATTCCCTGTTGACTGCAGATCCACTACCTCTGCTGCAATGGAGAATGCTATCCTGCCATCAATGGTGAAATATTTATTATTGTTGTTGTTGTTGTTGTTGTTGTTGTTTACTTTGTTACTTTTATATCTCAGTATTCCTCCAAGGAGCTCAGAGTAAAAGATCTACATGAGCTTGCTTGATTCTTAAGGCCTTAAGAAATCCTTGGAGGGCTTTTGCTTAATCCTACTACAGTCAAAGGCCCCATCTGGTAAGAAAATGGAAAAGAGTCTTCTTAGAGCTGTATGGAGGCTGTGGAACTCCCTCCCACAGGAGGCTCATCTTCCACCAGCAGGTAAAACCCCTTTTGTTTAAACAGGTATTTGGTGATGAAGGGTTTTTAACTGCGTTGTAAGAGCCAATATGGTGTAGTGGTTTGAGTTTTCAACCAGTATTCTGGGAGACCAGGGTTTGAGTCCTCACTTAGCCATGAAAACCAACTGGTTAACCTTAGATAATTCACGCTCTTCAACCTGAGAAAGGCAATGGCAAAGCACCACTGGACAAATCTTGCCAAGAAACCTTTTGATAAAGCTATCATAAGACAGAGTCAACTTAACAGTGCATAATGACAGCAACAAACTGGGTTCTGGGTACTGTGCTTCTTTTTTAATTCTTATGTATTCTGAATGAACTTATACTGTTTTAAATTAGTGGTGTTTTAATACTTGTAAAGTTTTTTCCCATTTATTTAAATAATTTGTTTCATTTTTTAATTTTTTTCACATCATCAAGTTTTCAGATGCATTTTGTTTTAATCATGGGGTAAGCAAACTTGGCTCTCATATCAAGACATTAATTGAATAAAACAAACAAACAAAAGGTGGTGTTTTGTTCTCGTCTCCATTTTAGTCTTCTCAACAACCCTGTTATACCTCACAGGGTTAGATTAGGAGACAGGGGCTGACCAAAAGCTTATCCAGTGGACTTCAAGTCCAACTGTAGATTTGAATGTGGGTCTCCCCTTTGGTTTCCAAGTGAGAACTGGTCCAGGCCCTAAGGTTTTAGCATCAGAACCTGGTATCTAGGGATATACTCTTGTGATATCACAAGGCAGATCCAGGTGAGATTACAAGAAAAGCCCCTGATCAGTCCATTAAATATCATCATCATCATCATCGTTGTTGTTGTTGTTGTTGTTGTTGTTGTTGTTGTTATTCACTATCTTCACTGTTGTCATCATTTATTTAAATAGAACCATGAACATACATGGCATTTTATAAGTAAAACAACCCAAAACAGTGGGTTCTGCCAAAGATGTACAAGCTAAAACATGACACATTAAGCACCAACCACATTTGTACACTGTATGCCATTCAAATAAAAATACCAAGGAAGGTATGCACATATACATGCACACACTTTGAAAAGCAGTGCTTTCACTCTGATATTTATCTCAATCACCCCATGGAGTAGAGAAGAGAGCCTAGGCCCTGAGACTCAGGACCTGAGCTCTGGGGCCCTTTTATGCTAACCAGTTATAATCTACAATTCCACTTTTAACTCCCATGGCATATCCCATGGATTTGAAAGTGTGGAGAGGTATTTAGAATCTTCAATGGCCTATAGGCACCAGATGCATATGATATTGGAAACTAAGCAGGGTCAGCCCTGGTTAGTACTTGGATGGGCAACTTGAATGGGAGACCACCAGCAAATACCAGGTGCCGTAGCCTATATTTCAGAGGAAGAACTTGTGGAAACCACCTCTAAGTATTCCTTGCCTAAGGAAACCCTATGCAACTCATAGATTTACTATAAGTCAACAGTTGGCTTGAAGGTACAGATACAGACACATTTAGAATGCTCTTCTGGCTCACTGAACTATGAATCCCAGGATTCCGTAGGCTATTGCCATGGCAGTTAAATGGAATCATACTGCTATAAATTTGTAGAATGAAATGGCTCCCAATATTTCCAGTACTAAAACACTTTGAATACAACACCACATTAGCTAAGGGTCTGAACAGACAGGCCAAAATAAAGCTGCTTTGGGTCACTTTGGAGGTATGCTGTTTAAATGATGCATGCATCCTCAGAGGCTGGAAGCCACGCCAAAGCCACGCTCCAGTCCTAAGGACTGGAGCACAGCTTTGGTGCAGCTTCTGGCCTCTTAAGATATGCATGTCATTTAAACAGCATATCTCCACAGTGCCCCAAAGCAGCTTTATTTTGGCCTGTCTGTTTGGGCCCTAAGTTTCAAATGCTAGACCAGTCCCTTTTTGTACATGAGGATTCTGGGGACGAAGATATCTTTTTTTTTTTTTTTTTGCCTTACACAACAAACTGTTACATACTTTTTGTTTTCATGAAATCCCCTGAGGAAGAATGTTTGGCAATTCAAATTCTTTGTGCCCAGCTAATTCTAGTAGTTTGGCCAAAAAAGTTTAATTTACCAGTAGGACATTTTTGGCCACAGCCTTCCTTCCTAACAGTAAGAAAAGTCAGCATTGGGGTAAAACACAACTCCTGCCTTTCTTGAAGCTATATTTGCTTAAACCGCACATTGTGATTCACTGTACCACACTTTAGCATGAAGACGTTGGAAGTCTCTTCTAATTAGCACTTAGCTAGGATGATAAAAGGGGTGAATTAAGGTAATTCGTGCTCAAACCTGGAGGCTAGAGGCAGGATTGCACACTTGGGTGTGGGCATCACCACCTACATTTGCATCCAAGCAATTATTGTATAAATTCATAGTAGTTAATGTAACAGACATAAACACTGACCCCTCCTGAAATACTTTCAATACATCAACACATCAGATACAGGGCACACACAACCCCCATCAGCTGGCAATTAAGTTACTGTACTACTACTACCACCACCGGCAGGAGGATCAGCAGGATTATCTGGTGCATCTGTTGTTTGGTCTTAAGTTATTCTGTTCCATTTTTTCAAAGAGCTGGAGCTTGGGGGTGGGTGAGAGGGAGAGTTAAGAGCACAGGCAAGCTGGGTGGCCTCAGTTCAGCTACATTCTTGTAGCCTTGGCTTGTTGAGATGGCGGAGAGGGCAATTTGGTTTGTCTTGCAAAGTTGTTGTCAGGATTGTTTGGGTAATGCTTACAGAGTTTAGAAAGAAAAATCCATCAGTGATACCTTTATTGGCCAACCGAAATGTACAATATACTTGTTGCAATCTTTCGAAGCTCCATGGGCCTCTTCATCAGGCAAGATGTTACAAACCAAACAGCAGGAGAAGAAGAAGAAGAAGAAGAGTGAAGAAGGAGAAGAAAACAATTGGAGGTGTTAGTCAGATGCCTGCATGTTGTTTCAGTCCTTAGTAAAGATATTATGATGGGGAGAATATCTTTTTTCAGGCAGCCTCCTCTTCCTTCTGGCCATGCAGCAATACGGAGATTTTCAAAGTCCAGGAAATTTAAAGTCCGTAGAAACCTCTCTTTTGCAATCCAATATGTCTCCATTCCAGTAAGGCCACAGGCCTCTTTGTAGGCAGAGAGCAATGGATTCCTCAAGAAGTCTCCATGTTTTTGTATCAGGAACATTTTGGTGATGTAGAGGTAAAACATGCAAATTCAGTTCAAATTAAAGATTTTTTTTTTTACCTTGGTTGCAGACCCAGTCCACAGGCTACTCTATGTGGTTCTCCTGTTGCAACTACAATGCAGTATCTCACAATACAGAAAACACGCAGGGTTGGCTGTGTTGACCATTTAACAAATACAAGCAAAAATCCATCAGTGATTCCTTCATAGGCCAACTGAAATGCAGAATACATTTGTTGCAAACTTTCAAAGCTCCATGGGCTTCTTCATCAGGCAAGATGTTACAAACCAAACAGGAGAACAAACAATTGGAGATGTTAGTCAGATACCTCCATCTACATCACCAAAATGTTCCTGATGATGCAAACCCCCTTTTTGTGTCTGAAATATTTTGGCCTCTTCATTTCAGATGTGGTGCTAGAGAAAACTGTGGAGGATTCCGTGGACAGCCAAAAAGACGAACAAATGGGTCGTAGAGCAGATCAAGTGAGAAATCTCCCTGGAAGTCAAGATGATAAAACTGAGGCTGTCGTACTTGTATTTGATGTTGGACACATCATAAGAAGACATGACTCATTAGAAAAGAAAAAACAATAATGCTAGGAAAGGTGGGGGGAAGTAGAAAGAGAGGAAGGCTGTTTGCTAGGTGGATGGCCTCTATTAAGAAGGTCATGGTATAACTTTGCAGGAACTAAGCAGAGCAGTGGAGGATAGGGAGTCTTTGAGATGTTTCATCCACAGGGTCGCAATGGGTCAAAATCAACTTGAGGGCAGTTAACAACAACAATTACAAAATTGTACTTCATTCCCCTATGTTAAAGGAAGTAATCAGCTAAAGAAGAATATGTATTAGCTAAAGAGATGTTGTCCACTCAAGTAGCAAATAAAAAAATAAGTAGACAGTTGAATTGGAACTACACTATGGAGCAGGGGAACTTTAGCCACACTTTATCCCATTTCAGAAGGGTTTTTCCTTCCTGCCTGCCTTTCTAGTCATGAAGTTTTACAAAACAAGAAATACTGACTGGAATGACATCTCATCTAACTTTTGCCCTTAGGAGCTGAGGAGTGTAATGCATGTTCCTTGAATTCAGACAGGTTTTCAACTTTGAAATCTAATCAGGTAGAATTATTTTCATACAAAAAACCTGGGCCCAGTCATTAGACTTGCTCAAAGCTATACTAAGAACATTCACTTTCAACTTAACACAATTGGAAAGTATCAATTTGCTTATGTGTTGGATGAGCATCCAGTGATTATAGAAGGTGTATAATTGTCTGGTACACACAGTGAGAAATTGAATAGATGCTAATTCATTTCATGTTGTCATGGGAGGGGTTAGCCCATTTTTAGGTTGGTTTGCCTGTCTTTGAGCTGCTGACTGTTCAGCTAGTAGTAGAAAGACTTGCAGCCATTATGTGTATCACAACAATACAGTTTTGTAGCTGCCTATGTAAATCCATTCTATCTATTTGCCACTTTTCCGCCTGCAGCAGCACATGGATTACTTATGCAATTGATTGTCCCTGTGGGAATATATATGTGGGCAAGGCCACAAGACTGCTTAAAAGACAGATATTAATCTAACAACCATAGGGAAAAAAATAGGTGTACTTTCAGTTAAGTATTTTTTAAAATATAGTCATACAATAATCAACTGAATCTTGAAGACAGTGCAGAAAGTGAACAAAAAGGAAGAAAAACATTTGTTAAGAAAGGTATTCTGTTTTCTCAGACAGAATAGTTCTTCCCTTAGGTGTTTAAATGGGGATTTAGAATATCATTCTTTACTCTTTGTCAATGTTTATATCTCCATTTGCTTTAGGATAATGAGTTTTAGTGTGAAGAGTTTACTCATGAGTTCATATGACCAGCTATGCGTGGAATTAGTTTGATAGTATATATCTGTATATCAATAGAACAAATATGAGGAGTAGTTTCACATGCAGATTTTGGCTTTACTGTCTGACAATCCATAGGCTTTTTAAAATCAGGTTGACAAAAGACTCATTGTATATATGGCTAAAGGGTAGTTTCATGGTTAGCAAGGTTTTTTTTGGGGGGGGGTAGGTGTTTTAGTCTTTAGCTACATTTTCTAAGGCTTGTAAGAGGCTTTCATTTACAGTAAATTAAATGGATGTTTTATTTTTACCTATTCATATTTTGAAGACATTGTTTTTGGCATGGAGCTTCATATGCTATAGTAATATATGAAGCCTTCAGGTATTGTGATCTGAAATACGCTTCAGTATTCCAGCTATCATTTATTTTCAGTGTCTTTAATTTTTAGCTATGGTGGGCTCTTGAAGACATGTTCTTTTCTGAAATGCATTGGGACAAGTTGCAGTAAATGTACAAAAGAACTTTGAAAAACGTATTTCTCTTTTTGAATTGTTTCGTAGAGAACCAGTACCTTTATCTGCATTCCCTGCTTCACTATAACTAAGCTTCCTTTACTAAACTTGCTATTATCTAGCATGCTTTAAAACTAGCTCCTTGTTTTACTCTAGTGTTTCCATATTATTTGTTGCTCCATCGCTTTCAACTTTAAATAAAATATCTTTGAAATTCTGAAATTCTTTTACTTTAAAGTTCTTTTTGTACTGCAAGTGCTAGTCTCTTTTTGAGTTCTGTCTCATTATATGGGATGTAATGTATTATTTCTCCTCAACCTCATGAAATTCTGGTTTGTGCCATTAGTCTGCAGAGAGGTTCGGTGAGGTTAGTCCCACCTGCGGCTGAGAAGTGAAAAGATAAAAGCCAGTGAGGCCATGTTTGCATAGAAAGACTGACGAAGAAATCATGACGCAAAAGTATTGCCTGTGTTTAATCAAGAACTCCGGCTTCATGTAGGTTCTTGACACGCTTCCACTCCTTTCATTTTGTACTGCACGCAATATACTCCTTCATACTGTTGACATTACTCTTAAGTGACCTGTATTTAGATTGAAGGACAAAAAAAAAGTGGAGAAACAGAAGTCTGGAAAGGAGTGAGAGAGAAAGATTTCATTCCAGGTTTTTGTACACAGACTGTAATTTCGCTAGAACGATTGGAAATTTTTTCCTCTTGCTGTGATTGCAGCTTTAGCCTTGGTAAGAGTACAAATGTAACAAAAGACAAAGGAGAGGGTTTTTTATTTATGTGTGAAAACTCTTAGTTCTTCATTGCAGATACTGTAGTTTCCATAATTCTACACAGTCAGAATGACCAGATGTCATGACTACAATGGAGAACGAGGCACCACAGAATATAGGACATTCAAGAAAAATGTAGTCTATTACAAAAATAAAAGCTAAAAACACTGATATAAATGTAAATTCATGCTTCTTAGTAATGAAGGACATTTTGGAATTCCTCCTAGACAGAAGGTTGAAATGTAGGGCATGTCCTGGAAAAGGAGGATATCTGGTCTTCCAATACACAGTTTGCAAGACTTGTGAAATTGTCTAGGTCAGATGTAAGCAATAGCTGGTCTAGTCAACATCACTGTTGATAAACACTTTCACCTTTTAAATGAGCTCCCTGGTGCATATGTGTGCAAAGATCATACAGCTTATCAGGAAAACTGAAAGCTGCCCTGTGCAATTCTAAGCATGTTGTTGACTCAAAAATCCCATTGAATCCAGGAAGTTAGTGAGCAACTCAGGATGCAAAGGAAGACTGCTGCTGCTGGCACATTTGCCCTTCCAAATCGTTTTTGGGCTCTGGTGCAACACAAAAGTAGAGAAATGTGAACCTGCATTAGGAACTCTTGGTTTCTTGACATGAAACATCAGAAAGGAGGTTGTTCCTAAAATCCCCACTACTACGATTTCAGCAATGCATGTGCAGGAACTAATTATTCATGATTTTATCTCGCTACTTAAAATGGATAATAGCTTAAAGGTTCCGTTGATGGATTTCTTCCAGCTCTTTGATGAGCCAAAGATAATTTCTTCATGTTCTCCCCTAACTTGTCCCCACTCCCTGTTTGTGGTTTGGTGTTTGCACTTGTGCTACATGTCGTTACTAGACTGGAAGATCCCCAGGCCAAGGATCTTATCATATTTGTCTAAGTAGGATGCACACCCATGAAGTGATAGATAATACGTGCAGCTGCAAAACGATGGTGGAAATTACTACAGAAGGCTTAAATGCATACATTGGGCATGATGTGTGCAAAACCATATCCAGTCCCAATTTTTGGGCCCAGTCTTGCATCAGCAGAAAGCTGTCTTTAAACAAGAGTTAACTGCCAATGATCTCTGTCTCTGTCACTCCTTTCCCATATTATTTATCATCACAAAAATAACATTTCCATCTATTTGTAGACAGAATTCAAACCTCAAGTAGTGATCTGCAACAACTGGGAGTAAGTGTGCCTGACTGAAATGCAGTCATTGGCCTGCACTTTGAAAAACATCCTCTCCCTCCATCATTCTCCTAAAAAACGTACTCTACATCTATCAGTGAGTTTGAGTAAACTGGTGTTCTCATCAGAACATTTATAAGTTACTTTTGGGTGTATAAATCCCAAAGTACTCAAAGTTAGTACCACCAGTAGCTAAGGACTTCGGGAGTTACAATCTAAAACAAGTTATTTCTATAACCTGTGATTCTCATGCAAACATTTCATTGTGCAAATAATATTAGCGTCTTTATTGCCAAAGCTACTAAAAGTCATGCAGTCTCATTGTACAGTTAAAAAAAAACCTGTAATACCATCTCTGTCATATTGTTGTTAACTGTCTTCAAGTCAAATTCGATTCATGGCAGCCCTGTGAATGAGACACCTCCAAGTCCTGCTGCCCTCAGCCTCTCTGTTCAGAGACTGCAAGCTCAGGGCCAGGGCTTCTTTGACTGAATCTATCCATCTGATATGCTGTATTTCTACCCTCCACCTTTCCTAGCATTATTGTCTTTTCTAGTGAGTCCTGCCTTCTCTTTGATGTGACTGAAGTACACAGCCTCAACTGAGGGACAAAACATTACATGCCATGGCCCTGATCCAGCTTTTTGCCAGTCCAAAAAGAAGCAGCAGAAAGGCATTCCTTTGTGAGCGGGCATAAAGCTGGCTTTTCTGCCGCTGCTGCGACTTTGTGGTGCTCCTGCAGCATGCAGCATATAAGCACCATGCCACAAAGCATGTGGTCAGGTGGGTGGCTTCATGATGGCTTTCTGCCAGAGTGGGTGCGTGAGTTGTCTAAATGACACATTCCCAATTCCTCCACATTGATTATTATAGTAATTCTCTTTATCTTTATGCAGTGGTCACTGAACAGTTGCATTCAGGGTTCTGGTTCAGCTCCTGTCTCCCTTTTCTTGTTATATATCATCTACTTAAAATTCTCTAGAAAGAATCCATCCCTTTCTGAGACAGTTTTGTTCTACTCTTAGGTATATGTTTATGTTTATACTTTGTACATTTTTTTTTTTTTGGTATTTCGTATCATTTTGGATCTGACTCCAACAGAAAATAGGTTTGCTCCATCATCTCCAAATGAAAATTGAAATGGTTTAAAGACCAGTTTCAGTTGTATAAAAACCACTTGCAGGTGAGGTGGGGAGAAAAACAAGGTTCAGGGAGGTTGAATCTTATTTCAAATGAGAATAACCATTCCTAAAAAGTTCCAGGAGTTGCAATACTCCTTTATGTGACTGATCTCTTTTTCAGTGGCAGCCTCTGTCGGCAGTATGTATCTCTGGGTCACATATAGCTCATAGGATAGTTTATTTCCAACTGTGGGTTCATGGTGAAAATGAAAAATACCTGAACCTTTTCTCCAAGAATTTTGATGATGTGGGGAAGAAAACCAATCTAAATTTACAGCAGGAATTGGCATCAGGCAGCCCTCCAGATGTTATCGGAGGGCAACTTGCACATCCTTAGTATATCCAGTGGGCCCATCCACACTAAATAGTTACAGCACTACAGTGAACTTTAACTGCCATATCCTATATGCTATTGAATTGACAGTTTAGGGAGGGGCATTTAAAATTCCCAGAAAATTAAGAACTGCAAATGGCAGGATTCCACAGGGTATTGCTGTGGCAGCTGAAGTGAAATATAGTGCTATACATTCGTCTCTCCATATTTGCCACTTTGACTTTCGTGAATTTGATTATTCATGGATTTTATTAATATGTTCTCTCTAGGAATATCTTGTTAAGCACAACTCTATGGTCAGCTTTAACCAAACGTCGCACCACACTAGGCATTTGTATCTCCTCCAGCACAATTCTATGGTCAGTGTCTGGCAGATGTTGACCACAGAGTTGTACTGGAGAACCTAGAGATTCCTAGAGAGATGTTCTCTCATGTAAAAAGTGTTTTATTTGTGGTTTTTCCACATTCACAGAGGTCCTGTGCTCCTAACCTCAGCGAATGTGGAGGGATGAATGTATTTACATATTGCCAATCAGCCCAGTGTGGAGAGACCTGCAGTCCAGCAACATCCAGAGGGCCACATGATTTCCACCACTGATTTTAGAAAGTGTGTCAGGAAACAGAAACAGTGTTGCTACAATTCAGCTGAATGCATAAATTGCAAAAATGGAGCCTGCTGAACTGGTGCCAATAATACCAGCATACGTTAGGAGCAGATCCCTTCCCTCGCCAAAAAAACCTTGAACATTTGTGGTTCAGATAATGCACATCTGTGCTAATCACTTTTAGATCATTGTCTTAATTTCTTTGGGGTTGATTTTTCACTCATCCATGTAGGGCAACTCTTTCATGAATAATTGGCCATGAAGGATAAAGTTGGATGAATTTGAAGTAGTGTAAGGGAATGGTATTAATTGCTCATACACTTGTTCTCTCAGATGCAGGTTACAACAGTGTCTAGGGTTTTCTCTCTGTGTGTGTGTTTGTTCTTTTTTGCTGTCTCAGCTCACCTTGGTAATGAATGAGGCAGAGATGGCCTTTTGAGCACATGCGAGAAACAAAATCTCCACTGAAACCATAATCTAATAAGCAGTCTAATTTGCTTAGGCTGAGGAGCTTCACAGCTGCTGGGATTTTAATAAAATATATCTCAGCTCTACATCGTTGCCAGAAGCTTCACACTTCTGGAAATTTTGTTTGTAGCTTTTCCTCTAGCAAAGGCACGTCTAAAACAGCCGAGAAATTAAGGGTCCCATTAATTGACTGCTGCTAATGATTTAACTCCCAGCAATTAGGCTTTAGGCTGAGCTAGGGTGAGACAAGGGAGTTGATGTGAGATAAACAGGTCAGTGTTCTGAGGAAAAAAACTAACTTGACAGTGATACTTGAATTTGGCTTTGTTAGGACTGACTGATGTTAGCAAGTGGACCAGCTTGAAATGTCTAGCAGTGCCAATTATGGTACTCCTTTTTTTCTCAGGCTCTAGGTCCCTATAATAACACTATATCAGACATGAAGCAAGTTGACAGATTGCAATTCCAACTAGGCCTAGAAAGTGTTGCCATGATGGCAGTGACACAGTGGCTGTGCCAAATATGAGGGCCAGACATTCCCCAACCTTTTTTTCCAAACCTGGTAGACTGCAACCTTGAGTACTTTTTTCTCATATAGGGGCTGAACTCATGGAGAAGAGCTGTAGCTTAGTGAAATAGCACAGGTTTTACACACGTAGACAAATTCAGTTTCAGTCACTAACTACATCTCTAGATAGGACTAGGAAAGATCTCTGGCAGGTGAATTGCTATCAGTGAATGTGATCAATACTAGTTAGATGAAGACTGGTGTATGGCAGCCTATTATACTGCTCTCTCTTTGCTTGATCTTCCAGGTGCCCAACTTGTTGGCTGCCTCTGCTCTTCAGAAATAATGCATTTTGAACATCACTTTAACTGTGAGGATGTCCCATCAATAAGAAGATGTGATCCAATAATTATGGAAATGTAATGCAGTAACAGGAGAGTCACAATGTTGTGTAATAAGGAAAGATCAAATAACAACCCATCATGTGATAAAGCCCAAAGGGTCAAAAATGAAAAAGAAAATTACAGCAGGTCTTTGGTATCTGCTGGGGTTTGGTTCCAGAGGCCCCTTGAATACCAAAATATGTGGATACTCAAGTCCCATTAAAAAGAATAGTAAAATGGTGTCCCTTATATAAAATGGCAAAATCAAGGTTTGTTTACTGGTATTAATTTTTTTTGTAATATTTTCAAGCTGTAGATGGTTGAATGCACAGACTCCATATGGTAAGCAAGAGGAAGACCACATAGTTGGAGAGGACAATGGGGAAATTGCCTTGACAAGGTATGAATCTAGGATCTAAAACAGACATGGAGGGGCTGCTGCAAAGACACAGAATTGCCATCTCTACTCTTTTGCTTCTGGGTTCAGAGAAGGTAATGCTTAGTGCAAGTCAGTGGTTGGCAATTTGCAAGGCCGGTAATGCGCTGGATGAGGGGTGCTTTTGTGCACCACTTTGATCAATGTGGAAAAGTGGTATATATAAAAAAACCTCAGGTTGAATCCAGAGAAAACAGAGATACTTGTGATAGGTACCCTAAGTCCAGGGATGGAGCTTTGTCAACCAGTCCTGGATGGAGTCACACTTCCCCTAAAGGACAAAGTTCACAATTTTGGAGTACTCCTGGATCTGTGTTTGCAGTTGTCATCTCAAATAGATGTAACGGCCAGGAGTGCCTGGTATCTACTTCGCTTGACATGCCAACTGCGTCCTTACCTGAACGGAAAGGACCTTGAAGCAGTGGTACTTGCACTGCTAATCTCTTGTTTAGATTTCTGTAATGCACTCTACTTGGGGCTATCCTTGTACCAAGTTTGGAAGCTTCAATTGGTTCAAAATGTGGCAGCCAGATTGGTCGCCGGTACATCTAGGTTTGACCATATAACACCAGTGTTGAAATCTCTTCACTGGCTGCCAATTAGCTTCTGGGTGCAGTACAAGGTGTTGGTTATTATCTTAAAAACCCTACATGGCTCAGGCCCAAGTTATTTGCGGGAACACCTCTCCCTACACAATCCACCCGCATACTTAGAACATCTGGGAAGTATTTATTGGAACATCATAATACTAGGTTAATGACAACTTCCCATAGGGCGTTTACTACTGCGGTTCCAACATTATGGAATAGCCTACCAGAAGAGATCCGTCTTAACACTACCTTAGAAGCCTTTAAGAAGGAACTCAAAACGGATCTCTTCTGGCGGGCTTATCCACTGGACTCCATATAAAAGGTTATGATGATTGCTCCACTACTGACTATGATTGTTGGCTATTGATGAATTGTCATTTTAGAGAACTAATAGGAATGTTGGTTAATTCAGTATTAGTGTTTTATTGATTGTATTTTGTATTATTGTATCATTTTTAATGATGTAATCCTGCCTCGATCCTTGGGAGAGGCGGGAAATATAAATAAACTTTATTATTATTATTATTATTATTATTATTATTATTATTATTATTAATGTTGCAGAGGCTTGTTGTTTTAGCAACCTTATTTCTTTTAGTTTGTACCTCTAGGATGGAGTTGCAAGAGTTCTTGCCATTTGTTTTTTGTCCCCATCCCACCCCCTGCCCGTGCCTAGATCAAGTGTGAATGTGGCAAGCAGTCATTTTGGGACATTATTGCTTGAAGACCCTTGCTTGCTTTAGGATTCCTTCTAGGGCCTCATCTTTGAGAATCACGTTTAAGAGTAACCCTTGGTCCTGATTACGTAAGTAACCAGTGGTGTATATGCTGGTCACATCCTATTTCATTCTTCTTTTATGCCTGCATTCATTCCAGAGGGCGAGGAGGGAAGGAGAGAGGCGCTTTCAGTGATAATTCAAGCCACAGCAATATTCTCAGCAACTTGCCATTGTATGTGGAACTGGAGGGCTTCTTAACGATGTAGCCACCGCTGTCTTGCTTCATTCACAATGCGCCTTTTCTCTGCACCATCAGACACCTGCATCTTATGAAAGAATACATTGTTTCCTCAAGTGGGGAGACAACTCATGTAGTGTCTACTTGGCTAGCAAAGAAAGGAGGGGATAACTTCCTATTTCTTCCTCTCACCCCTCCTACACCATGGAATAACAATCTTGCCATTTCCGCTCCTCTGTGGCTGGCTTCCATTTCTTTATCTAGCTTTATGAACTTGATCCAAAAGTGCACTTGTCGATAACACAGATTTAAGTTTTGCTATGAGAACTTTGCTTCCCAGGCATGAAATTGTTTCTTTTCTTTATTCTTTTTTTTGTTCTGCTATTGTCATCATAAAACAAAATAGGTCATGAGTTCAGAGTGTTATTGAAGGCAAACACTAAAAATACACCGTTACAGCAGAGCAGCAACATGAATTCTTTTATATGTGTATCCAAACACACCATTGCTATACCTTTCACTGTACCTGATTATTTTGATTACTTCATCAAAATAATAAAAATTACTTGATTATTTAAATTACTTATTCAGTCACTTGGATTTTCTATTATTTTAAACTACATTACACATAAGAATAGCTGTATTGTTTAAAATGTAATAGAAAAGAGTATGAATTTGTACACACGTGGAGTTGGATCCATGTGTATGATGGGTCTGGAGGGTTAGAGCTTGGAATAATTATTTTTTGGACTGTAGTCTTCAGGCTCACCCAACCAGTATGGCTGTGCTGGCTGAGTAGACTCTGGGAATCATAATCCAAAAATGTAACTTTTCCAAGCGTTGGAATAGGTTGAATTTCTTACCCCACCTTCTCCTGATAGCCCTCTGAAAAGGCTACTTAAAGAAGACTGAATTCTTCTCTGAAAAGATTATTTTTTGTTATAATAGTGAGGTCTCTTATATTATTTTCTGTTCTTACAGTCCAACTAGTAGAAGTCTACTTTTGACACTTCTCCTCTGAAGGCTCTCCATACAACAGAAGCAGGAATTATGCTGACCTCCCCAATGTTGTTGGACTATAGCTACCAGCAGCTCGAGCCAAAATAACCAAAACTGAAGAATGCTAAAGTTTTAGTCCAACAAGAAGTGGAAGGCTGCATGATTCATACTACTGATGTAGAGGAACAGTTTAACTGTGCTACCTTCCAGAGCCAGTGTAGTATAATAGTTTCAGTAATGGAATACGACTCTGAGACCAGACTTCAAATCTCCACTCAACCATGGAAACCCACTGGGCAACTTTAGGCAAATCACATCCTCTCAGCCTCAGAACAAATCTTTCCAAGAAAACCCAGACATAGGATTGCCTTAGGGTTGCCATAAGTCAGAAGTGACTTGAAGGTACACAACAACAACCTTCCAGAGACTGGTTATGAATTCATCTTTCCAGTTTTCCCTTGAGTTTCTGAGATGGAAGATAGTGCTTTGTCTTTGTTAAGGATGTGCCAGTTAGGTTGCACTTGTTTGCTGCGAGCCTGCTTAAGAGTGGTCTCTATTCACTTTGTTATGTAGCACATAGTCTGTCCAGTACATCATGAGTAATATGGACAAAAAGCAACATGATTTAATATAAAGCCACCAGCAGAGTTATGTAAGAGAAAATGGATCTCTCCCATGCAGTTTCCATCAACCCAGTATCTGCTGAGGGCATGATGGAATAATAGCCTATGAGTGACTCAGATGGGTTTCCCATTTGGCACACCTCTTTCTGCACCCGCTGCCCTTGTTTGTACAGAGGGAGCTGTCAGTATCCAAAGTTAGCTTTGCCTGTTTGTCTAGCCTGAGATCATAGCCTTCCTGACAACTTTATCGCAACCAAATGCATGGAATTGTTTCCTTTACATTTCACCTTCTTATCAACCACATCTAAAATGCAAGTGTTACAGGGTCCAGGCACTGAAATATTTTCCATGATAATGATTATAGCATCAGTAATGAAATTTCCCAAACTGCTTATGTTAACTAATATGTCATTATTGTTCCTATTACTGTATTCCCCTTCCCAGCTCCACAACAAATTTGGCCAGTAATAAAACAATCGTGGCAGGAGATAACAAAACTCAGTCTGGTACAGAATCATTTCTATATATTAAGATTAAGTTACATAGAGCAAAATCCACAAAAGAGCAATATCTTTATTGGTCAACAAAATGCAGAAAATACATCATGCAAGTTTTTGAAGCTACACTGTCTTCTTCATCAGGCATATATGTTAAAAATCATGCAGGAGAAAAAAGTGATCTTAGGGCATTACCACATGAGCCCCCTTCTCACAATCAGTTTTAAAAAAGGAAACATACCAGTTCCAGAGCAGCCATTATTCCACATCTTCGCAATTGCAATTCACAAGAGCTATCATGACTGCGGTTGCTGCTGCCATCACACTCTCTTCTGGACTCCCCCATAACGCTGCCTCCCTGCCCTATGCCCTATCAAATGTGCCTTTCGGTATTTTTTATTTTTATTTCTTCACACAATTCTGGAGTTCTGCTAATGCAATTTAAGTTGTAAAAAAAGAGATTTTTTTTAAAGGGGGGAGGTGGAAAGGGGGAGAGGAGGAGTTACTGACACCACATGAATGACAATATTGCAACTGCCCCAGCATTGACATTTCACACCTAGAAACTAGCGCAGTTGTGAACTCATTGACGGGTTGCCCTCATCAATGAAAAGAGACATCTTAACTGTGCTTAGGAGATAGCTACTGGCCGGATGGATCATTGTGCAATAAGTATTGCCAAAGCTGCTTTTTTTTTTCTGGTTCTAATCACATGTGTAGTAATCATCTCACCCTTTATCAGACGAGCTCTTAAAGAGGTACTATTCCAGTGTGACTCCTCTAGCTGCCTCCTGTTGCATGCTGGGATTGGCAGTTTTAAGGAGGGGTATTTAGAATTCTCAGGCAGAGAAGTTCAGCTCCTTAAAACTGCCAATCCCAGCATGCAACAGGAGGCTGCTAGAGGAGTCACACTGGAATAGTAGCTCTTTAAGAGCATAGTGTGATAAACACCATTAAGAGTCTCAGGCCTACATTTTGTCTCAGATGTTACTTCTGTTGTCAGTTAAGATGGTCTAAGAATCTCAATGCAGGAACTGTCCACTGCCATTTTTGGCCATGTGGGGACCTGGGACAAAGGTCAATGAAAAATAGATGATAAAATTTCAACTCCATTAGCAACAGAAAAATAACTTTTCCTTAATTCCAGGCTGCTCCTGTCCTGTATGAAACTAGCTGCTTCTTTCTTAGGAAGAGAATGTTGAATTTCTCAAGATGCCCTTGTACTACAACATCTGAATTTTTTTTTTTAAGGTGATGTATAGGTCAGACTTGCTAATTGCAGTCCAAATGAGAGTTTTACCTTTGTTGGAGGTAAAAAGCTTTAAGAATTACATCTCTGTCCATTGCTCCTTCTTATTGAATTTTCCTCCAATATGGGAAACTTTAACATCTTCAAATCCAGGAAACATATTCAGGGATAGCTGTAATGGCCATGCAGGAAAAAACAAAACAAAATCAAAATCCACAAAAGTCCATAGCGATCCCTTTATTTATTGGTCAACCAAAATGCGAAAAACACATCATGCAAGCTTTCAAAACCTGGACTTTAGGGAAATGTAGGGACCTCTACTACATCACTGGTAGCTTTGGGCACGAACACAGGCCAAAATAAAGCTGCTTCGAGTCACTGTCGAGTATGCTGTTTAAATGATGCGTGCATCCTAAGAGGCCGGACACCACACCAAAGCCACGCTCCAAGCCTAAGGACTGTAGCGCAGCTTTGGTGAAGCTTCTGGCCTCTTAAGATGGATGTGTCATTTAAACAGCATACCTCCAAAGTGACCCGAAGCAGCTTTATTTTGGCTTGTCTGTTCGGGCCCTTTCTTACCGTTTGTTAATATTTTATATATTGATAGCTAAAGAAGTTAATTGTCATTGTTATTACATAAACAGAGATTATCTTGAATAATTAGGCTTATGTACTAACCCTTGATTTGCCTTGAGCATGTACTGAACTAGCTGAATAACCCACTACATTCTGAGCACCAAAAAGTTGAAGTATAGGTTTTAATTATGATATATATTTCGCACAGTATGTGGTTTGGCCCTAGGATGACTGCTTACTGGAGAGTTCATGACTGTTTCTTGTCTTTATCCCCTTGGTGGCAGCTAGGTGCCCATATCAAATCAGATAGTGCCAGACAAGGATTTCCCAGAAGTGTAAAATATCAAGTCATTTTTTAGCTATTACTGCCAGACTGGTTGCTGACCTGGACATCTCTGTCTAGTGGCCTTGCTAGGTTTTTTAGAGGGGGCATTTCTGGAAGCTATACTGCCCAAACATTACTTTTCCAGGTCCTGATTTGCAGCATGTGTATAGGACTAATTTGATTCCTATCATGGTATCACCAATATGAATGGACCTTACTGTGTTAAAGAGAATACGTCCTACTCAGAAGGCCTACAATCTGTATTACGTAGAGGAAGACAACTGAGGAAAAAGAGGGAAGTTGAAGGAGAGCTAGTCAGGGAAACAGAGAGCTAGTCAGGGAAACAGTATTCTAGTACGTATAGGAAGCAGCTTAGGCTGCAAAGGTCACTAATCCATCTGTCACCAGTATTAACATTAGGATACAAAATGACTTGATTTTGAGCTGTTTTCACTGGCTGTGAACAATAGCTTGTTGGTTAGCCCAAACTAGAGTTTGGAACATATTCAATCAATTGTTGAATGGTGAGTCAACATGTGTTTACTCGAGTTGGGACTGACAACTGGATTTAAAACAACATTGGTCTCTAAAAATCTAGAGGGACACCTGTTTTACTGCAAAAAAAAAACACACACAAACAAACAAACAACCACCAACAACAACAACAACAGCAACAAAAACCAATAGTCCTGTAGCATGTTAAGATTAACACATTTATTACAGCAAATGTTTTTAAAGGCTATTATTTACTTCATATGGTGTATGAAGTGTTATCCTGCGTTACAACACTAAGGAGATAATCACATCCCCCTTTTCCCGATCTGGACATGGGCTGAGACAGGGCAGAGAACATGTGCTATCGCACAGCTCCGTGCCCAGATCACTACCATCCTGTTCCCCAATCGGAATGCCTCCCATTGATGGAAAAGACATGTTTTTAGCCAGGGACAGGAGAAGGATGGGATGGTAATGATCTGGACATGGAGCCATGCAATAAGACATGGTCCCAGCCTGGTCTCAGCCTGTTCCCAGGATGGGAAAAAGCCGATAGTGTGATAATCTTCATAGTTACAGATGACCCTGTGAACAGTTCCTGCGGGATAATACTTGTACTAATGAACAGGCTAATAAACTCAGTGTGAGTTTTTTAAAAATCCCTGTTCAAGGGAGAACTGATGCCTTCTAGGTCTTGGTGATTCAGAAAGTGTATCTCTGTGTGTGTACAGATTCAATCAGGGCCAACGTTTTCCTGGAAATGTCACACTTTGACCAGGACATCTTTTTTCTTCATCCTTGAAGTACAGGAACTCTTTGTAGTTCTTCAGTCAGAAGTTTATTTATCAGAATTACTTTTGAACTTTGTAGTTTGTTTGTCAGAATTATTTTCTTCCAGTCTGCCAGATTTCAATTTCTGATGTTGAAACCAGATGCTTGAAGATCATTCCCCAGAAGGACAGGGGATGTATCATTGCCCAAGACTACATTCAAAGGAACTCTGCTCCTCATCTTAAGCCTTTCGATCTGAGGTTCTAGAAGAGGATAGGCAACCACTGAGGGGCACTCGCTTCCCACTGGGCCCTGGCTCACACCCTTGTCATGCCCCTGATTTTTAAAAGTTTTTAAAGTGTCACTAGAAATCCTTCCTGGGGCAATGAGTCCTGGTTTCCCTGATCTGTTTTACGCTCAGGAGAGCACTTTTTTTCAACCAGGAAGTAAAGTGGAAGTTGAAACCAAGAAAGAGAATTTTTTAGCAAGCATTTTAAAATGTTGTGGTGGTGATGGTGGGGTGCCAGGAAATTTCAGTGGATCTCAAAATGGTCTTGGGAGCCTCATGCAGCCTATGAGGGAGAAAGCATACCTATGTGTTCACTAGGCTATACTACCATGAGATGGCTGACAATAATTATATGCCAGATTGATCCTGAATTCTACAGATTTCAGACAGTAAATGAAACCACTTTTGTGTACAGCTGCTACTTAACCGCCTTAAAACAACACAGTTGTCTGTGTGGTTAGGAAGGTTCCTATTTGAGACTGAAGGATTAGTCATGTAACCACACATCCAAGAGTTACTAGTTCAAATGTCAAAAAATTGCCTCCCTTCCCTCTCCCCCACTTTTGGAAGGATCACTGAAAAGGCATCATCTTCCTCCCCCTACTTGAAAGAGAACTGAAGCAAAGAGCCTGGGGGAAGAAGTGTAAAATTACACAAAGATATGTAGTCATCTGAAATTGGTCCTTCATGAAAGGAATGTTCATAGAACCTTTTTGTCAAACAGTTGCACTTGCAATCAATTTGCAGATTCTAATTTTATACTGGTTGCATAATCCCCTCAATTTGTACAAAATGTGCCATGGAATAATTTGTGGCCTGTGACTATAGGGCATTAATACTATTGCATGGGGACATTTTTATTACTTATATTAATTATTAATCAACAGTGAAAATATATATTTTTTCATAAATGCACATATTGTTACTGAAGCAGGTTAAAGACAGAATTCCCTCAGTCAACAAATATTTTGCATAGATGTCTTGTGCAATTCCAAAGATTTGTTTATATTGTGTTTTAATCACATTGTTGACAGACAATATATAAATGGGTAAACATTTTAAATAAATAATGAAGATATAAGATACAATAGAAATTGATATAATTATTCTTCAGAATGCCATTTCCAAATACAATTTTTCAGATTTGCCCTCTCCTTATGCCTTTTTATTAGTAGATCCCTAAGCCTTCCCTATCATTCAGGGAAGTAAGGCAGCTGCTTGAGGTAGGAGACTTTAGTCCATGGAATGGGAGCAAACAGTTATTAATATATTATTACTACTGGTGTACAGGGAATGTTGCTTGGAGGTTTTTCTACAACTTGTATCATGGCAGGCCTTTGGAACAAGGGCATTCCTGTTTAATACATTCTTATCATCCCTTAAACTTTCCTCCAGGTTGCCTTCTTTAAGGTTAAATTGAGACCTAAAGCCTCTAAGGAAACTATTAATGGGACTACGTATACCTTGTGTATCTCTCCTTCCATCTCAGTATAAATTCATTTGATTACCTTAAATACAAGTAAACATCGTATATACATTAATAGCATGGTTAAAACTGACCAGAATTTTTTTTCTTTTTCTTTACGTACATACATTGTAGTAATACAACAAAAAGTTATATTCCAAAAACTTCAGTCTCATCATACATTTGTACAAAACACTTCCCTGTCAATATTTTTACTTAAAATTACCTCCATTAATCTATTTTCATTAAGATCATAAAGCTGACATTTGCAAAACACCTTGATTTTGAATTTTTGATGATGTGTTCATTTGTTAGTTGCCCCAGAATTTGTAGGGAGCCAGCATTATGCAGGGACAGCCTAGACCTTTAGCTGCCTGAGGCAAAGATGGCACATATAGAAGCCAGTTATAGTGGCAACTAATCTGACTTCAATTTCTTGACTGCCCTCAAATCAATCCCGACTCATGGTGTCCCTGTAGATGAGACATCTTCAACTGCTCTGTTCTACTGCTCTGTTTAGGTCTTGCAGACTCAGGCCTGTGGTCTCCCTGTCCATCTAAACTTTTTTTTTATTGACAGCATTCTCTATTCTGATCAATGTTTGATCCAAGGTATAGAAAAACTTTAGCTATTTCAATTTCCTCATTGTCAAGGTTGAATTTATAGTCATAGTCATTATTTTTCTTTTCTATATGTTCAGCAGCAAGTTTGCCTTTGCACTTTCTTCTTTGACCTTCCTTAGTACTTGTTCTGATTGAATGATTTTTTCTGCTAGTAGTATGCTTCAGTAATGAATATGACTTCAATACTTGTGGAGAAATGATACCATGTCCCTTAAATGAGACAGCAACATAGTTTACGAGTCCCAAAATGGGTGGTGTGGCATAAAGGGCTCCATTGTCCAACAGAGGGGAGCAACCAGAGTGGTTGTCAAAACAGAATTGTTCTCCTTCGCCTCTTCCCAACATCTGATTCCTGACATGATCACATCACTTTGCCTAATGGACAAGCTGGTCACGGCATTATATTTTCACTGATCAAAATGATCTGAGATTATATATAGAAAATATGTGGTATTTTCTTCACCTATTGGTGTTTTGGTATTTTCTTTATCTCAATCTACTAAACAAACTCCAGTTGCATTTCAAAACCTTTAACTATGTCCAGTCAGCTCGATTCCTCTTTGCTCTCCACATTCTCAACACACTTCATTAAAAAAGAGGCATCTCAGTGTACTGTAATGTATGATTTCTTGGGAGTAATAGCCAAAGTGTTCACTGAGATTTACTCCTAAATAAATGTGCACAGGTTGTTGTTTGGGAGGTTGTTCTTTAATTAGTGCATATTTAATTGATTAAAATAATGAGATCAACTGAATTGCTGCCATGGAGTTAAAGGTTTTCACGGTGGCTGTTCATGAGAATATTTTGACACTTCACAAGACAAGAGTGAGATCACAAATAATGACTGGTAGGCTTAGGATTCAACTGCAAAAGTGATCATGTGATGAATTCTTAATTCATCTAATCATACAGAGAACTGATGATCAGTTGCCTTTGGTGATAGAATGAGCTGTTACTGAGATCTTGTGTATAACTTCACTGCATTTTAAAGTGATTGCTGGAATATAGAGCATTATGACATGAGCCTCTTCTTGCCTTAAAACACTCTCACACGGTTTTCAAAAGGATGGAGCTCTGCCATTGTAGATATTTCTGACAATATAAGATATTGGTAACACATTTTCCTTACTTATAATTAGTTAAAAATAATTTTAAAACACTGATGCTTATGGTTTTCTTCCAATGACTGGAAACTGTAAGATGATGTGCATTCCTTTTTTCAAATATTTTTGTAGTCTAAACTAGATAAATTCATTCACAAAAGTTTCTTTTTCCATCGCTTGCCAAGAGTTCTGCTAAGTCTAATTAGATATGCCAAGAATCTTTTGATAGTTCTATGGGAATGAGAAACACAGAATTTCAAACCTGGCAAACCTTTCCTTTCCTTTGTAATTCCTGAGCTTTGAAGTTTGAAAACATGATATCCTCTTTCTGTAATTTTAAGTATTTGACATTTTCCTTTTTTGAAAAAATCATAAATTGAGATTATCAGGCATTACTTTGCCAGTCTCATCATGAGGTTGTTGGGGAGGGGGACGACATGCTAGATGCATGTTCCATTAGCCAAACTACAAACATGTGCCTCAGCAAGCGATGCATAGATTCAATTGTAAAGATGATGACTAAGGCTGGATCTGTAATTTGATGGACTGTTCTTAAGTCACATGTAAAGAATTACAAAATAGAATGGCAAGAGGCCAGAAACAAGATGGCAGTTACTAAACCTGCATTTATATAATTGTGTGGAGAGAGATGACTAGATGAGTACTGCTGTGTTGTAAACCTTTAGCTTTATAAAATATGCTGTTGTGTGTGAGAAAGGGAGAATGATAGCAACTAATGCATTAATTGGTTTTAAGCGATGAACTGATTTGCAAATTTGCCAGTCAAATGGGGCAGCTCAGTTAAATTTTTATATAACAAAAATGTTTGGCTCATGTTAGAATTCAGCATTAACATTTATGTAGAATTACGTTAATTAATTAAATAGGTCACAGTATTTTACATTAGCCAGTTAGATTTACCCAAAGCCTAGTTCTCTTGGAATTTAGCAAAATGTCTTTTTGCTTTTTTAAGAAGTTGCTCTGAGTTGGGTATTGGAAAAATTTAGGTCGTATGTAATAAGAGCAGCTCATGTGTGTGTATATGCCTTCAATTTACCTGTCATTTTAGGGCAAGCCCATGAATTCAGAGGATTTTCTTAGGCAAGGAATACCCAGAGGAGTTTTTTGTCAGATACTGCATAGCAACTCATCGTATGTCTTAGGAAACTGAGGCCTCATTCTCACTGGGGAATTTGCCCTGGCTGGAACCGGGTTGAATTCGGTAAGCTGGTACCGAATCTCCCTGGAAAGAAGTTTCCACTACCCTTTACCTTGATCGATGCAATTTGCTCCACTGAAATTCACATTTGCAATAGCGCTTTAAAATGGAGCCTCCTTTGTTGTCAATCAAATTCACTTCCATACAACCATTGGCCAACAGAATGGGCACTTCCCCCCTCCTTTTTTTTAAAAAAACTTGCGGCAGCGTTCGCATATTCTGTCAACATGTCAAATTTAAAAACCTCCATGTATGTGCATGTGTTGTTTGCCTTTGGGTCATTTTAGATTCCCTTCTCTTTGCATCCTCTTGCTTTCCCTCTGATTCCCACCCCATTTCTCCTTCCCTTCTCTTTTCACCCCAGTGCCATCTCCGGTCACATATATGTAGCACAATAAGCATGTACAATATGTGTACATATACACACATATGTAGCACAAGCATTCACACATTGTATGAATTTGCCAAATTTGAAAGGGAAACATATGTAGCACAAGCATTCGCATATTCTGTCACAAACATAAAAAAATAATTTAAAAAAATGCCGCTTGCAAAGGGACCAGCACAAGAGGGGAGGCATGTTCTGCCCACTGCCCACCCTCTGACCTTTATCCCTCCCCTTAACGTGACCTTATCATGACCGGGGCCAAGTTCACATTTGCAGGCACCCAGGAAGAAGCGGGTTTTCCCAAAAGAACCGGGGGGGAAACACTTTCAGAAAACCCTCTCTGAGGGGAATTTGCCCCAGATCTGGTGTGCAAAACCCCAATCCTGGTGTGTAAAAAACTTCCCACTTTTAATCCGGTTTGGGATTCGGGTTAAAAGGCAGTCTGAATGGCCCCTGAGTTTTCAGACTTTTAACCCTGGAACATTTCTATGAACTAGAGAAAGAAGGATGGTAAAGAAATTAGATTATAAAAGAGGGAGAAAGGGCAAGCAAGAGAAGAGGTAAGTGAGATAGTGAGAGAGCAGTGAAAAATATGGATGGAATTTTTCGCCTTCGAGACATATTTTTAGAGTAATAATGTAAATAAATTTGAATGTTAATTTAAAATTAATACAGTTAGTTAAAATATCCCAATGTAAATTCAGCTAAATCAGATATTTACCTTATGATCAACTTAACATGTTGACCCATTCCCATTCACTTTCCTATTTCCAGTCTTTGTGTAGCTCTTTTGTAGTATTTGAAGACAGAAGGTAGTCATTGTTCTGAATAAGTTAGCTCTGAGCTAGTCAACACATAAGTGTACTATGCAAATTAGTATGCATTTTCACACATTTGCATTGATGGTTTATTGTACATCCTTTATGTGGGGGATCTGTTCTGGAAACCCCCTCCCCCCACGTAAGGGAAATTCCATGTATGCTCGAGCCCTATTAAAGACAATGGGGCTTGTGCCCACTGTGGCGCACGCGCCATTACTCTTTCTGGCACGCGGCACTGCTTCTTCTGGCACAGCTTTCAGCATATGCTGGAAGCCATGTAAGGTGCACCCGCGCACGACTATCCTGCACAAATATGCATCTGTGTGCTTCGGTTCATCCCCCTTCCGCTGAAAATGCATAGCCATCTGAATGTGTGTGAAGCAGACAGACAGCAGTACATGCGATAATGCATATTTCTGTGAATTTCAGTGGATACTCAGGTAAAAACCACAAAGCCTTTTCCTGCATAGTTTAAGGAGTTTGAGCAGTACAAAAAAGTCCAAACTCCTACAAATTACATGTGGCCAGATCACATTCTATTCAAGTGGAATGAGGAGTATTTTAAGTGTGTAGACTATCCCTCTGTGACTTTAGAAGTGTTTCTTGAGCAAGAGAAGAATAACACATGAGCATACGTCCAAATAGGAACGCAGTCAATATGTTCTGCTTTTAAAGCCCATTACGATGAGGGACATTTTATCAGGCCAAACTATTTCCTATGTGCCTCATAGCAGTGCAGCAGATTGTTAAAACAGCAGATTGTAAAACAGAGCCTGGTGCAGTAGCTCTGTTGTGTATGCTGGAAACTGATCGTATGGGGTTGACTGAGATACATCAGAATGCATTTACTTGCATGACATTCTTTATGCGCTGCACAGAATTCAGATGCTACAGCTCCAGAGCTGATCTCTTGCAGTTCTTGGCTTAACTTTTTTAAAAAATAAACTCCATGTACATAATCAGTTCAGCCCTTGAAATAACTATCTGCCCATCCTTAGGAGGCCATTAACTGGGGTGGAAGAGGGGAAACAAAAAGAAGGAAGTGGGAGAGAAAGAAACTAGAATGGTGGAAACAGAAAGACAAAAGATGTGGTTCCATTCACATTTCGGTCTTGTTCTACCCACTGTGAGTAGTCCTGCCCATTGCCAGCATGTATCCAGCATCAATGCCGACTTATCATTTTATAATTAATCACTATTATAACCAACCAGTGCTTCCAAAAAAAAAAAACTTTTTGGGCTACAGTCCCCTGAATCTATTAGTTAGCATGGCTAGTGTTCATGCTACCTAGAGGATTCTGAGAGCTGTAGCACCCAAAATAACTTTTCCAGGCTCTATATCCATCTTTTCATACATACCATATTTTCTCCAGGACTCCAGATATGAAAGGTGTGGGCTAACCGTTAGTGACCTGGTTTTCAATGCAACTCTATAAAACTATGCAGTTAAGAAAGATTCAAACCACTGGATTGATTTATGAATGTTCCAGAATGCTACGTGACAATGCAAGGGTTTGTATGCTTTGAAAGCATAACATGCTTCGTTGCATGTTATGGACTGCTCATAAAAAGTACATATCAACATAAGTGCAGAGTGAAAAACTTGGGTTATAGCTCTGCAGAACTTTGTGGGAATTTGCCCTTGATGACAGCACTGCTGACAAGGTTTAAGACAAGACTGAGCGAGCCTTTCCCATCATCCCCTTTTATGTGAAAACAAACGGCAGCAAGCTGCTTGACAAGTTTTCTGTGGGAAATACAAATGTTTTGTTCACTATAATTCATGCTTCTCATTTCCCCAGCACAATAGTCTTTTCTGTCCACCCTTCTTTTCCTCTTTTTATTGATGTTTTCCCTACTTCCCGCCCCTTCTCTCTCACTGTGAGTTTTAACTGCTTTTAGCTAATTTTATTGAAGTTTTACTTCAGCCCTCCTGCTTGCTTGTTAGCTTGCTTTATCTTTGTGTCCTCTTCTTTCCCACACCCATGTCTTCCTGTTTCTTCTCTTTATTTCCTATACATCCTTGGGTTTGACATAGCCTGGCTTTCTGCAAAAGCTGCACCCTGCATTTCTTGATCAACATACCAAGCTTGGAAAAGTTACCTTATGGGGTGGTCTCTCTCTCTCTCTCTCTCTCTCTCTCTCTCTATATATATATATATATATATATATATGAAAGGTCTTAAGGCTGTCAAGCATTCCAGGAACTGACAAGGCTAAAGGTGGACCCAAAGCACAGTGGGTGGAGTAGATGCTTATTAACTGGGACATTCCACTCCCTCCCCACCAGTACAGAAAGCACAACTCAATGCTATGCATGTCTATGCAGGAATACAGTCAGGCCTCCATGTTTACGGCTTTGGCTTTTGCGGATTTGATTATTCATGGATTTGATTAATATGTCCTCTCCAGAATCTCTAGTTCCTCCAATGAAACTCTATGGGCAACATCTGCCAGAAGTCCCACTGGAAGACCTAGAGATTTCTCTAGGCATTTGTAAGTCCTCCAGCACAATTCTGTAGTCAATGTCTGGCAGATGTTGACCACAGAGTCACAGTGGAAAACCCAGAGATTCCTAGAGAGGTTTTCTTTTAGGTTAAAAAAATAGTGTTTTGCTTTGTTTTTTAATCAGTTGTTCCACTTTTATGGAGGTCTTGTGCCCCTAACTCCAGTGAATGTGCCCACTGTAAAGTTCAGGTGCTGTCTGCACTGCAAAATTAATGCAATTTGAACCCACTTTAGCTACCATGGCTCAATACTATAGAATTCTGAGATCTGTAGTTTTGAAAAATACTTGGCCTTCTCTGTCAGAGATCTCTTGTGCCACAACAAACTGCAAATTCCAGAATTCCATAGCACTGAGTCCTGGCAGTATTACTTTTGCAGTGCAGATACAGTCTGAAATAAAGCATGAGCTTCTCAAGCTAGAAAGCCATGCCGAAGTCCAGTCAGTGGCTTTTTTGGCTGTAAAGTAGAATTCAGTTTGCAGCCAAGCATCAGAGTTCAATTACCAGGCTGAAGTAGCTTATTATCCTTCATCAGCGATCAGAGATAGTAGCAAAAGAAACTTCAAGGCTGGATAGGGCCCCTTCAGAGACTGCATCTAGAGGAATAACTGGCCAACCAAACCTAGGGCAGGTAGTTCCCTTACTCCTTTCTGGGATATAAGGTATGCATGTTGTGTGTTGACTATTCATGCATGCAGGTAATACATCGTAATATGAGCTGTAAGTATAATTTAAAAAATAATTATTCAGAAACTAAATGAATAGATAAGGAATAGAACAGATGCTCCTTGTCTGGAGTGCCAAGGGTGGTCCTACTGGTCTGGTCTTCTTTTTCTGGCTGCCAAGGGCATGAGAACCTCCAGGGTGTGTCTCAGAGTTTTAATGACACTTAAATTTAAAGTGGCAACTTGAGAAACATGAAATGTGTTCTGATAAAAGAGAGAAATAATTGGTCTAACCAAGCACAGAGCTCGTGAACTAAAAGATTGCTGCTGGGGTTGCCAAATGCTCAACTTGAAAACTGGGCTCAAATCCCAGTTCATTCAAAAAGATTATTAGTTGCCTTGATTTACACACAAACTAAGTAAGCTATATTTTAAGGCGCCTGATTCTCAAAATTGTTTTTAAAATCCTGCTAGATTAATACACATGGGGTGAGTATGTGAGGACATGTAACGTTATGAAGCCTATCATCATCATTATCATTTCACTTTTCTCCCAAGAGTGGGAGCCCAAGTGGCTTACAGTCTACCTGGGACCCTCTAAAGGCCTCGTAGATGTCCAAAGGCTACATGGATGTCAAAAAGCCAACCACACAACAACAACAACAACAACAGAAGTAGTAGCTGGGAATCTACTTCTGGTTTTGAAAAATATATTATTTTTATGTTAAATGGGAGGGCTGTAATGTATTTTTAAAATTAATTTCTGATCCTGGATGCTTTAAGGAAAGGCAACCCAAATGGTTTGAGCCCAGAAAAAAATATGGCTAAGGAGGGAGTCAAGGGCCACATGTTGTCCATACATAACTTAGAGTCACAAGTGTCATGTAACGCATCCTCTCACAAATTATCTCATACTGGAAGAGATGCAATAGGAAGCACTGTGCATATAGTCAATTCTGCATTCCCTGGAGGATAGACAGGATGTAAATTGGGGGGGGGGGGGACTGTGAAGGTCTTCCTTGATTATACAGAAGTCCATGTGAGAGGTTTCTTCAAGTGATTAGTAAGGGCATGAGAAAAGCATCTTGAACCTGGGGCATGGATCAAGGAAGAAAGGGAATGACTAACCATGTATAGCGGGCATGCTGCTATGTCAGGAACAGGGTCTGACTTCATCACAGGCCAGCAACACCCATCCTCAAAAAATTACCTGCAGGCGTTTGACTGCTTCAACATTTGGCAATGCTGCTGTGATGTACTTCTGCCAATCATATGTGAATGCCAATGGATTGAGATGTATGTCATTCTTCTCTTGCATAATCATTTCTGGCCCCTTTGATGAGAAGGAGTACTGTGTTTGCTCTTCTGTCAAACCCTCAGCTGAACAGCTCTCCAGCCTCTGCAGAACCAACTGCAGGAAACAAGGAAAAGAGAAGATGGTTGGGTGTGCTGATTCTTAAGGGGAGCTGATTCTTATCTGTAAAGGAAAAAGGTCAGAGGTAGGGTGAGACAGAGGAAGTGTGACTGTCATTTGAACCAGTAAAATGTACACAGAGCTCTCCTTCTTGTGAAATGGGATCTTATTACTACTATCACCAGCCTTCTCTATACTGTCAGCTGGGAGAACCCATAGACAATGGTGTTTGCTTTTAACACACCCTGCCACTTAATTGGCCCAGTTCAAACACAGCTGAGGGAGATCTTAGGCCCTATGTACATGTAATTTCCAGCTCTAATGCAACTGTACTGGTCAGGCAATTACAGAATTCACAAAGAGTGACTTTCTTGCAGAAAGGTAGAAAAAGGTGTTAGTAGCAAGGCTGAAGTGTAATATGTCCTAACCTTATCCACCAGCCTCTTGCTCAACAGCTACTTTTAAAATTACTCAATCTCTGTCTATGGGGAGTGGCAGGAATAACCTGCCCTATTCTTCTTTAAAACCTGACAATAGATGATGTCATGCAGGCAAAAGATGAAGTTGTGAAGCTGGTTTATATGGGTTTGAACTGGAATGAGATGATCATCCAAGCTGGTGTGCCTGTCAGTTGTTTTCTTGCAATGTTTCTGGATTGACTGAGCTAACATGCCCAATGCCTTCATGGGCATTTGTTCTTCCCATTCCACCATCTTAAATGTCCATGAAGTCATTGGGCATGTAAGCTCAGTGTAACCTAATTAATAAATTGTTCATATCCAACATGGCAATTCTTTCCTCTTTTATCACTTTCTTCGATGCGTGGAGCCAAGGTATGATTGTTTGGTGCTGGCTTAAGTTCCACACATCCACAAAACATCCCCTGCCATTATTGTAAAGAATACACTTGCTATACATTAGTTTGGTGGGGGCGGGGATCAGACCATATTTTCTACCTGTATTGACTTGAAGTCACACAACAACAACAATATGAAATATCGGGTTCATCCCAAGACATTTTGCTTCCTGAGGCAAGGGACAAGATTGTGCCATCTTCCATTGTACATAAAGTGGCCACGTGAACTCTCAGTTGAATCTTACAGAGAATGAAACAGGGTCCTCCAGCACTTATGAAGGGGTTAAGCTTGTTCAGAAGAAGCTGTGGCATCTAATAGAAGAGAAGGGCTGTGAGACTGCCACTGCTGCCTTTCAGTTTCTGCCCTCTCAGATGGTTTCCTTACTGTGCCTGTTGGTAGGGCCAGTCTTGGAGTTAGAGTGATTCATAAAAACATCTGGATGCAACAACTAGGTCTAACTACTACTGTGCACTCATATTTATGCTACAAATTTTCTTCAGTGGAGACAATTTGATTCTAGTCCCATGTCCTTTACACTGCAAAAATAAAATAGCTCTCAAATGAATCCAGAGGATTTTTTTTTTTGCACACTGCTGAAGTCATCCTTTCATGCCAGTCTAAATGGGTGTGTGCCTCTCTTGCCTTTGTAATTGGAGTCTATCTCCCGCTTTCACAGCAGATTGTAGTTTGAAGGTGCCGCTTGAAGCAAAATTATATGAACGAGAGGCACAAAGATTTGTGATCACTGACAACTTTCTCTGGCTGTAAAGCAACTGCATTGATCTTGTGCCAGAGCTGAGCCATTGAACAGACAATAAACAGCAGAGTCTGAACCCAAAGGCAACCTCCTGCTCCTGCTGCTAAGAGGCAACAAACTGCCTTTGTAAGCAAGCTGGGCTATCTCTTCAAGTGCAAAAGAAAAGAGAGAAAACAAACCAGAACAGCTAAAAATCTAGTACTTCTTTTCACTGGGAGCTTCTGAAGACAGAAGAAGAAATGCTGTTACCAATATTGTTAAGATCTTAGTCTATTACATTTTTAGTGGATTTCACTATCTGGGTTATGGTGAACGGGTCAATTGATTTTAACATAACTTATATTTTTCAATACAGTTTCTTAATATTATAATTAATTAAGCAAAAGATTTTCTGCTGAAAATAAAATCTATAGTAATTTATTTGTACTTGATTCTCACTCTTGATTTTTCATGGTGGCTTGAAAGAAAATTGAGGCTTGAGTTTTATACTACTCGACAGACAATTTCATTGTACTCAAAGAGTCTTAGTTCTGAGTTGATATATGTAGGATCATCCCAAAATGATGCCAAGGTTGTGTGGGGTGGGGAGGGGACAAATGACAAAGTCATCAGTGATATATATAAAACTAGTAAATGAAATTGAACTATAGGCAGGGTACAGACCACCCCAAAATGGTGGTCTGCCCGTGCCTTGTTTTGCTCTGTGAGGAAGCTGCAGCGGACAAACCGCGCAGCTCCCTTGTAGAGCAAAAAGAACCCGCAAAAATCGGGTTCTTTTTGCGGCACCAATGGCACACTCACAATGTCACAATGGCACTGCGATGTGCAGATGCTAGGCAGCCGTCATGTCAAAATTGCGGCACCAGTCTGTACAGGGTGCTGCCATTTTGACACCCTCGTCACATGCTAGGGGTGAGGCATGTATGGGCGGTGTGCTCTAGGCCAACCCCTAGCATGTGACAAGGGCGCCCTATAGGCCCATCTGGCCATAGTTTCTAGCTCAGTGTATCCATGGTGGCTGGGGAATTTTGAGAGTTTTAGTCCAAAAAGATAACTTTCCAACTTTGTTCATGGAGGTCTGAATGCAAGTAAAAAAGGCATTCCTATCAGACTTTGTGCTCACACACACACTCCATGATGGACAATTGTACAAAAGACACAACTTAGTCAGATATGAGCAGAGGTGTGTCATTTCTGCTGTGCTTGACTAACAATCTATGATCACTGCTCTTTAAAGTGAATTTTATTTGCCTGCCTGCTCTGAAAAGATTCAGCAATCATCCTGTCAAAAATCATAGTTTTTGCAGTACATGTGTTTGTACACAGTTTGCAGGAAAGGAAAAAAGGAAAACTGAATAATATGACTGGACATTGCAAGGAAGGTTCCCTTCAGTTTTCTATGCTGCCACCCAATACATTCACCTTCGATCTTCCATGTGACATTTTCAGGGGTTGATATAGGAAAGTGGAGGTGGACAATTCTAATTCCACTGGCCTGTTTACACTTACAGTTATGGACACAATGACAGATCTAAGTCAACTGCACATTTTACATGATCACTGATAGACCATCAACTGCACTGTATTCCAGCTTGCTTCTGAGCATAATTCAGAGTGCTGGTTTGGTATACAAGGCACTAAACAGTTTGAGGCTAAGATAGTTGGTTTGGTATACAAGGCACTAAACAATTTGAGGCTAAGATGGTTGAAAGATCACCTCCTTCTATATGAAACTGCTTGGAATTAGGAATACTTACCAAGGGTCTTGTTGCATGCTCTTTGTTTGATGTTATTGTGTGCCTTCAAGTCATTTGCAACTTATGACAACCCTAACGTGAACCTATCACAGGATTTCTTGGCTGGATTTATTCAAAGGAGGGTTGCCATTGCCATCCTCTGAGGCTGAGAGAGTGTGACTTACCAAGGTCACCCAATGGGTTTACATGGCAGTGCCGGGATTCAAACCCTGGTCTCCACAGTCATAGTCCATTGTTCAGACCACTGCTACACCATGCTGCTCTGTACCAGTATTCAAATTGTAGAACTCCTTCCCAAACGAAGTTGGATTGGTTCCATCCCTCCTGAATTTCTGATGGGCAACTAAGGCTGCTGCCACATTGCAGAATTAATGCAGTCTGACACCGCTTTATCTGTCATGGTTCAATCATATCAAATCCTGGAATTTGTAGACACACCAGAGCTCTTTGACAGAAAAGGCTAAATATCTCACAAAATTACAAATCCCAGAATTCCATAGCATCGAGCCATCGCAGCTAAAGAATGCTATGTTAAATTGCATTCACTCTGCAGTGTAGATACAGCCTAAGACTGTACCATTTTTATGGCCTTCCCTCTTTAATACTAAGGGTATATCCTCTGGTTTTTTTAATTGTGCATAGTTTTTAAAAAATATTTTAAATTCTATCTGTTACAAATCTGTTTTACTTTTCCAAATTTAATGTCTTAGGTTGTTTTGTAGCTGTTACTCATTGCCTCAGAGCCTTGATAGTCCCCATGTCAATTCAGCCCCCATTGCATAGAAATAGAGTGAGTATTTTCACAGGGGTGCAGGAGTAAACTATGGCAGGGGCATGGTACTGGTCATGGCTTCACTCAGGTAGAACAGGCATACTGTCATCTGGGATTGTTGAAAGATATAGCTGTGTTAGTCTGTAGAATCAGTATGCAGAGAGATCTTGTAGCACCTTTGAGACTAACTGAAAGAAAGAAATTGCAGCATGAGCTTTCGTAGACTTCAGTCTATTTCCTCAATACATCTGAGGAAGTAGACTGAAGTCTACGAAAGCTCATACTGCAAATTTCTTTCTTTCAGCTAGTCTCAGAGGTGCTACAAGATCTCTCTAAGCTCTGATAGTTGTGTAACTTTGACTTTAGCCTTTGATGTAGCAGGCTAAGGCCTATTCCAACTGATGCAAAGCTAGATATTGCCTCCTGGCTATTCATAAAAAGTATGAGGTGAACTGAGTGATTAAGTGAGATCTTCCCTCACCTCATCTTAAGCACTGTGGCAGCTGGTAGCTTCCAGGTAGGTGAGATGGTGAATGCACTCAGGGTATTCTGAACTTTAATGGTGGTTGTGGTGATGTGCCTTCAAGTTGTTTCCAACTTATGCCTACCCTAAGGCAAACCTATCAAAGGTTTTTGTGACAAGATTTGTTCAGAGACAGTATGCCTTTGTCTTCATCTGAGGCTGACTGTGTGTCACTTGCTCAAGATCACCCAATGGGTTTCCATGGCCAAGTGGGCATTAGAACCCTGATCTTCAGAATCATAGTCCAACACTCTAAATGCTTTTATTTCAACCTTTCATTTTCAGTTCTCTAAATGCCACAGCTATTCCTGTAAAATGTCAAGAACCAAATTAGATGTGGAAAACTCTGTATAGTGTACTGGCTCTGAAAAAACATTTTTTCAAGAAAGGTTCAAGGTGACCAAATAATGTACTAAATATGTCATAAGCACAATGTTTAAGTATTTATTTATGTACAGTGTTCTTGATTTGTGCAAACTATGTTAATTAAACTAATGAAAATCATGTTGCTACTTACATTTGGATAAGTGAATGCAAATATTCTGTACCATCTTCCTTTAGGAAATCTCAATATGAGACAGAGTACTGTAATAGACGGCCTTTTCAGTGGACAGAGGCTCTGTGCTGTGCCTGTGGACTTTTTCATAGGGGAAAAAGAGTCAGGAGCATAGTGTGATGCTCCCATTAGTGTCATGATTTGGTGAAAGTTTTCAGATGATGTCGCGTGATGTCATCTGAACATCTTCACCAAATCACGTAACACCGACATTGTGCTATGCTCCCATCTCTTTTTTTTTCTATATGAAAAAGTCCTATAACAGAAACATATATATCATAATTAAATGTAGAATTGAAAGATATAGCTGTGTTAGTCTGTAGAATCAGTATGTAGAGAGATCATGTCACATGTCTGAGACTAACTGAAAGAAAGAAGTTGGAAGCATATGCTTTCGTAGACTTCAGTCTACTTCCTCAGATAATTAAATGTATTATAACTAAACAGGATGTGATGATAAATGAATTTTTGCACTAGGCAGAAATCCTCCATTGGCATGAGATCAATGGGATCAAATGTAATTTCCCTTTAGATAAAATTCTTACGCTTGTTTTCTCTGATCCATTCAATTATCCTTCATCCTCACTGATGCAATATTTTTTTTAAAAAAAATCCTGCATTTTTAAAAACATGTAAATTAAATGCAGAGTTACATCATTTTCCCGAGCATGGGTTGGGAAATTCTCCTTCAAATGATATCAGAATACAAGCTCCCTCACCATTGGCCATGCTAGTTAGAGCTGGTAAGTGTGATCAAGCAATACGTGGAAAGCTATATGTCACTGATTTCTATTTCTGATCTCTGGTCTAAACTACATGTTAACTTTACTATGCAGCATGCAGCTACATCTGTAATTTTTCCTCCTTAAAGGGTATGTAAAGAGGACATATTTCAGATCTGACCCTCTGGGGAAGGCAAAGAGAAAGAGAACTTTAACCCTTTGACCTCCACTGTGATCTTGATCTTAATGAAGGAGCCATTCCCCTATTATTTGTTCTGCAGGGAGCAAGCTCTTTCCCTTTAGAAATGGTTAAAGCCTGCTGCCCACAGCATCTCCTGCAACCCAAACCAAGCAGTTCCCTCCTTCCTCCTGTATTAGTCTTTAGTCTTTACATGACTTTAGTCATGTACTAAAAGATAATGTGCAGTTTGGATCTAATCTGGCTTTTAATGTGCTCCTGCCAGGAGATGTGCAATTGAAGATTAATTTTAAGCAACACATTTGATCTAGGAACAGGTGTGCAATGTATGTACTTTAGCATGTGGTGGTGGTGTTTTTTGTTTTACTCTGAGCTGCAAGTTCAAACATGTTTAAAGAAAGCTGGTTCTTAGCTCCATCAAGTGGTGGATGACAAGAACACAGTGTTCCTGAGGATTTGGCTGAAAGAGAGTTTACCTGTACAGTAGAGAAAACTTTCCTTCCTTCCATTACACTGCATCCACAGTTTGTTTATAGGTAAATGGCACTTGGCTTCCAGTTCAAATATCATCACCAGGTTTTAACCTAGAGCCAGGAATCACATGGCTTTCCATGATTGCCACTCCCCTTTTAACCCAGTGATTATTCCCTTTAAATCTGTAAGTCAGAGCAAGGGAAGTTGTGTTCCTCCTAGGGTTGAAATATTGATGAATGGCTGATGCCAGTACCCCTCATCATTGGCCATATACCTTATACCAAACTCGGAAGCTTCAAATGGTACAGAATATGGCAGCCCGGCTGGTCACTGGCGTATCCAGGACCAGCCACATAACACCTGTACTTAAAGACCTTCACTGGCTGCCCATCTGCTTCCGAGCTCAATATAAGGCGTTGGTTATTACCTACAAAGCCCTAAATGGCTTGGGCCCAGGATACCTAAAGGACCGCCTCTCCCCATACAATCCGCCTCGCACCCTCAGAACATCTGGGCAGCAATTGCTGAAGGTGCCTGGGGCTAGGTTAGCTTCTACTTCTAGAAGGGCCTTTTCTACAGCTGCCCCAGCCCTTTGGAACACGCTGCCCACCGAGCTCCGCTCATCTACTACCCTGGCCCAATTTAGGAAGGATCTCAAGACCTTCCTATTTAAGCAGGCATTCCCCGATTAAGATCCTGTGGGCCTCCCCTCCTCTTCCGTGGCCATGAGGACGGGCTATGGGGCTTTTATTGCTGTTTTTATTTTGTATATTGATGTTTATGCGCTTTTAACTTTGTATTTGTATGCACCTGTTGCACTGTTGTAAGCCACCCTGATCTTCTTGGAAGGGCGGGATAGAAATAAAGATTTTATTATTTATTATTATATGATAGCTGAGGCTGATAAGAACTAAAGTTCTACGACTTCTAGGGCCATAGGTTCTAGCGTCCACCTTAGGTGTTTCAAGGCAGCAAGAGAAGATAGACCTGGTTTGTTGTGTCTCCTAACTGGCTCATCTGCCCATTTTGTTTGCCCAGATGGTATAACAACTGAGACCCAAGTTCTGTCCCACCCTATGTTGTGTTGGTGGGGGAGCAAGAATCAATGGAGGAATGGTGCAGCAACCACAGCTCTTGCCACTGTCTTGAAGCCTTTTAAATTAAATTATAATCTCTAGTTAAAACCTGACAAGCAAGGAATAAAACAGTGCAGAGAAGGAAACATTCTATCTTTAGATGCTCAATTTGTTTCAATGGAAGGGATATTAAACTTCATTAGTGCAGACATCCTATATGTTTATTAGAAGCAGAAAGTGCAGTTCTATGCTTATGTGGGAGCAAATCTATTATGTTCTGAATAAACATGCATAGGACTACACTGGCAGGAAATGATAGGCTATAATTTCTTCCCAGTTATGGCGTAACACGCTGAACATTATTTTTGAAACTACTAGATGTAGCTATTGACTGTTGTGCATGTTGCAACAAGACTTTGGGGTTCGACAGACTGTCCTGAAAGGGTGGGCTGGAAGCGCCTGTTCTATGCCAAGGGATGCCGCAGCAGCCAAACCACGCAATGTACCTCAGCAGGTTATTTTTGGTTCCTGTGGTGGGTGCATGAATGCACCATTGACACACTGCCATATGGCGATGATGCAAGCGTGGTGCCACAATGTGCAGATGCGGCACTATGCTTGCGTCATCATGGTGGCACCATGCACTAGGGTTTGGGAGCATGCAGTTGCTCCGTTCTCCAAACCCTAATTTTGGCCCCAGGCCTCTGCAAACCATCTGTTCCGAGCCTTTGTAGTTTTACCTATGTAATTTCAAGTTGGCTTCAACTCATTGTGACCCTATGAATGAGAGATCTTCAGGAGATCTTGTTATTAACAGGCCTGCTCAGGTCTTGCAAACTCAGGCCTGTTACAAACTTCCACACACCCCTAACCCTAGTACAGACTGACTCTGTACAAAATGGCGGCGCCGCATCTACATGGGGCCGCCATGACGACGTCACGACCGCACCGCCTCTATACGGGGCAGTGTGGATGTGATGTCGTCGCTCCGCGCCAGGGTACTTAGTGCGCCCTTTGCGCGGAGCAGAAAGGAGCTCCGTTTCGGAGCTCCTTCCTGGTTTGCGCTGCTGGGCGCAGCCTTCACACGGCTGCACCCAGCGATGCAAAGGAGAAAGGGGCCAGGCAGCCCCTTTCTTCTCCCCGCCGCCGCGGGATGTCCTTGGGGCTTGAAGCCCCAAGGACACCCCTTTCCAGGCTGCGGGGAAGCGGCCTTTTGCTGCTTCCCCGTGGCCTGGAAAGCGGCGGATTGGGGCCTCAGCGGCTGCCATTCTGGCCGCTGAGGCCCCAATACCCCGGGGAAAGGGGCAGGTACAGGCCACCGCTTTTCGGTGGTCTGTAACGCACCTCAGAGTCATTGAAAAAATTCACCTGAAGTATGGTGTTCCTCTTTTCCTACTACTTTCTGCTTTATGGAGCATTATCGTATTTTTCTATACAACTAAGCACAAATGTCAGAATCGTACAAGTAATTGTATTCCCCATTACCATGTATGGATGTGAGAGCTGGACAGTTAAGAAAACGGATAAAAAGAAAATACATTCATCTGAGATGTAGTGCTGGAGAAGAGTGCTGAGGATGCCGTGGACAGCCAAAAAGACAAATAAATGGGTCTTAGAACAGATCAGGCTTGAAATCTACTTGGAAGCCAAGATGATCAAACTGAGGCTATCATACCATGTCATGAGAAGACACAATTCATTAGAAAAGACCATAATGTTAGGGAGGAAGAAAAAGAGGAAGACTACACACTAGATTGATGGACTCCATCAAGCAGGTAATGAGTATGTATCTGCAAGCACTAAGAAAAGTAGTGGAAGATAGGAAGCCTTGGAGGCATCTCATCCAGAGGGTCACATGAGTCAAGATCAACTCAAGGGTAGTTAACAACAACAACAACAACAACATGTCATCTTATAACACGTCCAAAATAAAATAGCTTCACTTCTAGTGAGAGTTCAGGTTTGATTTGCTCTTAGATCCATGTATTTGTCTTTTAGCAGTCCATAGTATCTGTAGAATTCTCCTTCAGCAACAGGACTAGAAGGCAACAGAGTTAAAATAGCAGGAGATCCGTTTGAGTGTGCCTGGATGCCTTGCTGCTTTGCAAGACAAAAATGAATAGGAATAAGCAGAAAAGTCCTTGTGCCAGTCACAGTGCTCCAGCATCTAGTGTTGTGTGAAAAATGCTCAAATTGCACAAATGGGAAGTGTGTTTGTGGAGTCGAAGGCTTTCATGGCCGGCATCCATAGTTTTTTGTGAGGTTTTCGGACTATGTGGCCATGTTCTAGAAGAGTTTCTTCCTGATGTTTCACCAGCATCTGTGGCTGGCATCTTCAGAGAAATGAGAAAAGAGAGAGATGCCAGCCACAGATGCTGGCGAAACGTTAAGGAGAAACTCTTCTAGAACATGGCCACATAGCCTGAAAACCCCACAAAAAAACTAGGAAAGTGTGTTTGTTAGTGGTGCAACATTATCACTTCATTTTTTTAGAACAGCATCATATTTCTACCAACAAAGAAGACAATGCAAAGGATTAGATCAGGGGTAGGCAACCTGCGGCCCGCGGGCCGGATGCGGCCCGGCAAGGCCTTGGGACCGGCCCCAGCCCGGTCCTGCCGCCGATTGCCGCCAGGGCCTTTGACGTCTCACACGAGGGGCATGGTGGGGCAATTGTCTATAGAAGCCTCAGAAACATGCATTTATCTTAACATTTTTTAAAAAATCAGCATTTTTTTCATGTGTCCTCCATTTTTTATTTAAAAAGTGCCCTCCATTTGAAAATTTTGTCCTACATTTGTCCCTGTTTATTTATTTATTTAATTTTTAAAAAATTATTTAATTATTTATTTTTTGGCTTTGGCCCCCCCAGTTGTCTGAGGGACAGCAACCCGGCCCCCGGCTCAAAAGGGTTGCCTACCCCTGGATTAGATTATTGTTGTGAGCTGACTGGAGAACAATTTTGTAGTGGAAAGACTGAATATTTATTTAATGGTCTGTTTATTTAAAATAAAGAAGTACCAGTGGTGCTCTTCTATAGGAGACCTTCATCTGGAGGGTTCATATTTTTAATGTGTTATCATTTCAAAACCAGTTTTGTCAGGATCACTTATTGTTATTGGAATGAATTCCATACAAGTTTATCTCCTTGTCATTGTCCTGACCTTGTGACTTTCCTGAGTTATTTTTCACAAATAGCTATTGATGCCCCAAATACAAATGAGAGATTCTGAGAAGTTTTAAGAATCCAGATATTTGCTGCTTTTCCATGCAAGGGAAGATATGGTACACTTTCTCAATATGGTCTGCAATGGGTCAAGCTGGGTATTTATTTTAAATATTGTTCAAGGAGCTTATATTCTTCTTGTGGTACAAATATTAGTCTTGTAGAAAGCACTTCATGAGTGATGATTTATTTAGGAACATTATGTTCTAAGAACTTTCTTTTTTAAAAAAATGTGCTTCCTTAATTTGCCACAAATCAAAGATTGCCTAGTTCCTGGCTAAAATGCTTGACAAATATGTGTTGTGATGGATGTTTGTTACTCCTTTATACTGATCCTTTAATAACATTGGGACCTAAATTACGAAAGTACTTTAAAAGCCCCAGCTGCTATTAGAACTTGGAAAACCATCTTTTTTTGTATTTTAGTATTTTGGTAATACTAAGAGACTCAAATGTTTTATTTGATAAGCAATGGATAAACAAGAATATGATTGTATATAATTATGATTATAATTATAGAATCACTGTTATACTGTCAAAAGAGGATAAATGGAACAAATATTTTAATTTTTTTAAAAAGACCCAGAACTTGGAACTTTAAAAAGTGGTCCTTTTTGGACTGCAACTCTCAGAAGGAATCTCCTCATGCCATGCTGGCTGAGGATTCCTGGGAGTTGAAAACCAGAACGTTTTTTCACCCCAGCCTCTGATTATAACTACAGTCGGACCTACATATTCACAGATTCTGCATACATGGATTCAACTATCTGTGGCTTGAAAATACTTTTTTTTTAAATTCTAAAAAGCAAACCTTGGTTTTCCTATCTTATAATCAATCATTTTACTATGTCATTGTATATAATGCGATTTGAGCATCTATGGATTTTTGTATCCACAGGGATCCTGGAACCAAACTCCAGTAGACACCAAGGATCCAGTGTAATATGAAACAACCACAGCTGGCTGGGTTGTGGTCTTGGGGAATTTGCCCTGGACCTCCATAAAGCAAAGCTCCTTCCCTCATTGATCTGTGCCTCTATCTTGCCATTATTATTATTTTATCCCACTTCTCTAGACAGATATTGCTCACCGGAGCTTCACACATGCTTGGGTTCTTATTGACCACAGTATTAGAAGACTGAGTCTGTTTTAAGTTTATGAAAGCAGTTTTTTAGAAACCAGAAGTGGTTGACCATTTGTCACTTCTCGTATCTAACATGTCATTTAGGGACCTAAACCAGGTATAGAGGATGGGATGGTTTGCCATACTTTCAGGGTGGGAGGCATTTCCAGGGCTGTTGTAAGAACAGTGCCATCTCCAAGGTTCCGGGGACAGGTAAAAATGTTACACAGGCTCTTGGATATTATCTGCCATTGTTGCAGAATCTCAAACAGAACCCACATATAGGTTCTATAAATGACTACTGATATATGTTGATATGCACACACATGTATATATGGCAAAGGTTTATAAATACACTTCTAAAAGAAGGCGTGGTACTTTATTTGCCTCTCCCTAAGCAGGCCACACTGTTAACATTTTGACACATTAGAAGTGATGCAATATCATTTCTGACTGTCATTTTCACCAAGTGTGTGTATATGTGTGTGTGTGTGTTTTGGGATGATGGGGGCAGTAAACTGTCTTATCTGTGGCTGCTATTAGGGGGGTTTGCTTAAAAATCACCCCAAAATTGGTGCAACATTTTTTTTAAAAAATTGTCGAGGTCTAGGGACTTAGAAAAGATCCTAAAATAAAAGATATACAACTCAGCACAAAAGTTAGATTCATACAAGCTATTGTATTCCCCATTACCATGTATGGATATGAAAGCTGGACAGTTAAGAAAGAAGACAGGAAGAAAGTAAATTCATTCAAGATGTGGTGCTGGAAAAGAGTGCTGAGGATCCCATGGGCAGCCAGAAAGACAAAGAAATGAGTCCTAGAGCAGATCAAGCCAGAAATCCCCCTGGAAGCCAAGATGACAAAACGTAGGCTGGTGTACTTTGGATACATCATGAGAAGACATAAATCACTGGAAAAAAACAATAATGCTAGGAAAGGTGAAGTAGAAAGAGAGGAAGACCGCATGCTAGATGGATGGACTCTATTAAAGAGATCACAAGTATGTGTTTGCAGGAGTTGGGCAGAGTAGTGGAGGACAGGAGGTCTTGGAGATGTCTCATTAGCAGGTTCACCATGAGTTGAGACTGACATGAAGGCAGTTAGCAACAACAACACTTTTAGGGGCTTCAGGGGTTCTGTGACCCTCACTTTGCCCACCCTTGTTTTAGATTATATATGAGAGGATGTAATCAGCTTCAGGCCTTTGGGGAAATCTCCTAAGAATGTGTGACTGCCCAGAAATGACTATTTCATGCCCTCCAACTATCCCAATTAATCCTCTGTCTAACTACTTTATCAGCTGCTTTTAAAAACATCCCAGTTTCTGTCTCTTTCTCCCACTTTCCTCCTTTGTCCTTAGCTGTTTTCAATTGCTGCAGACTGAATTCAAAGTGCAAAAGTAGTTTGCACTCAGTTAACTGAGCAGGGAGGAGAGGAGAAAAGGAGCAGAATCTTGCCATTCCCAGTAGGCTCAGGCAAAAGAAAAATGCCTGTTTTGTCTTCTAGCTTGTATCTCTTTCTTCATGCCATCTTGAACACACTCTTCTGTTGCTTGGCCACATGTGTCCTGGTTTTTATCTAAGAGATGCTGGAAGCTATTTCCACATCCTATTTCCACAAGCTTCAAGGTGTCTTTGGAAACACAGGGAGCTCCCAACAACAGTGCCTGGCTCTGAGGAAGGACCACTCAGAGGTAGACATCTGGACCTTTGCAGACTCTGTGGGGAGGGGTGGTGCCTGACTTGTGCCACCAATATAGCTTGCCACACTGTCACCCTGTCCTTTTTCATACAAGTGAGGCAAGAGAGTAGGTGGTGGCAGCAGAGATGGCAACAATGGGGGAGTGGGGGGGCAGCATTGTATTGGGGTATCATCAATGCAATAGGGAGGTAGCAGTAGTGCTCCCATCTCACCTGAGGTGGCAGAGAGCTCCAGCCTTCCTTTTCTCTTCATTATAAATGTAACAATCTGTCTACTTTATATTACAAGCCAACACCCAATCCATTAAAGCAAATAACAGAACAAATAAACCGCAGGACCAGAAAGGCCTATAACATAAGGAATCTTATATCCTAACTCTAATGAGTAGCAAAGTCCATGGTTGAGTCTCATCTCATTTCATGTGATGAACATCTACTTATCTAGGAGTATGATTCTCCCAATATTTTGACATTTCTTGTGGCCATATGGCTGAATTATGCTATGCTGTAATAGTAATTGCTACAAAGGTTTGCCCCATCATGTACAGCGCTGTGTAAATTTACAGCGCTTCATAAATAAAGGATAATAATAATAATAATAATAATAATACAGAAGTATTTGCCAATACTACTGGCAGACACTTCACGTTGTACATTTTTAGTCCATGTGAACAATCCCAATTATTCCCAGATTCACATTCAGAAGGATCAGTTTAATGGCTAGGATCCAGTTCACTCCTCTCGGTATGCCCAAAGATGCCATGTGCCATGTGGAGTTCTCTTTTTGCCTTGGAACATCTGTCTTCTTTCAGATGATTCTGAAAAAACTTATTTTGAAATTCATGCCAATTTTAAAAGCAATGTGGATGCTGCTGTTGAAGAATCACACTTGTGGAGACCTAATATAGTCCATGGACAATGGGCATGCCTGATGATCATAGGAACAGTAAGGAACAATTTTACATATTTGCATTTGCAAACATCAAGGAAATGGCTGCCATCTGCCATATTTTGGGTGGTTGAATCAATCAGTTTCCAGCCTGGCGTTGGCTAAGTTTTTGCATCATAAATGAAGTCTGCATGAAATTTGTACACATTTTCATGGAAATGTCTCCTAATTTAATAAAGAATAGTGTTATTAAATATAAAAAGGAGTGCATGTTGGTTATCCCTGGTTTCTATGCACTTGTTGCTTAGAATACTGAATAATGGGAACCATGTGAAAACAAAGCAGTAGCTTTACAGAAACTACCATTAATGATGATGTAACTCAGTGATTGGCAATGAGATTTGATGTATTTAATAATTTTTAATAAACAAGCATGGGGGGAGTGGCTATCAATATGTAAGATCAGATAATTATGTCTTTTAATACAGAAGGCAGCCCAGCTCTAGCCAGCACAACCATTGGTGAGGTCTGATGACAGTTGCAGTCCAAAAACAGGTGCAGGGCTGCCATTGCCTACGCTGGCTGTACTGCAATGGAAAAGAAAACTGAAATGCCCGTCTCACACATTTTAGCCCCTGGTAACAATGCCTTTGAACAAGAGCTTGGAGAGTTTGATTTGTATGAGGATTTCCACAATCTCCCACCCAGAATGACCAGTGACCATTGTGGTTGGGAGACTCAGGGATGTGTGTGTGTGTTTTAAAAAAGTAACTTTTCTAATCTCTGTAACTTTAAACATATACCAGAATGTCTAGAACAAGGTGAGTCCCTGGATCAGTTTCCAGTTGGTCCCCAAGGATCTGCTGAAAGCTGTCCTCCCTCTGAAACTAGAAATAAGTAGAATTCAACCTTCCAATCAGGGTGGGAACAGCGGAGTTTATCACATGGGAAGAATTTCTCTTAATTTCAAATGAAAAGAAAGTGGGGCCAGAACCCATTCACATGAATTTGCTAGTTCAGTGAATTTACATGAATTCGAATTGCATTTGAACTGATTTCCCATTGCCTGAAAATAGCTTGCCATTGCCCAAAATTGCATGTGGTAGTCTATCACGCAATAACGTGAAACCCCATGATTGCGTTTGGGCTGACTTCTCATTGCCTGAAATTGTGTGTGGTAGTCTATCATGCAATAACGTTAAACCCCATGATTGCGTTCGGATTGCCATTGATTTATACTTCCAATTTCCTTTGTCTGATAAACTCCAGCCACTCTTGTTTGAAAGATGAACTGTGTGTCCTAGAGGCTACTGAGTATGTATTTTATTTATATTTTTATTTAATGTATCTACAGGATCCTGCCTTTCTACCAAAGTGGGAAATGTAATTTCTGAATATGGATTAATGTTGCAGGGGAGAAATGGTGGAAATTGTAGAAATGGAAAAACTGATCCATCTGATTAGGGAAAAATTTATAAACAATTTCATTAAAGAATGGAAACTACTTATAGAATATGTACAATAGAGGGAAGAGGATATAATGGTAATAGGTTTTAGTTGTTGATATTAAAATAAAGGGAAGAACCTATTTAATCCTTAAATAGAGGCTGGACAGGCACCTGTCAGCAGTGCTTTGATTGTGAGTTCCTGTATGGCAGGGGGTTGGACTGGATGGCCCTTGTGGTCTCTTCCAACTCTATGCTTCTATGCTTCTATGCTAAAATCACAGTTTATGGATTAGAAATTAAGGTAGGCTTTATCTATTGCTTAGCCTTATAATAAGAAGAAATGTGGAAGGTCAAGTTTATGATTGCAGCAGAAGCAAGTTGGAAGTTTTTTATTGTGTTTATTTTTAGTATATTTATTGTGTGTATGCTAGTATTTGCTTATTAATGTCTGTAGGCATAAATAGTAATTGAATGGACTTTTTCTCTTTGTGTTGGTGTGTATTTATTTTTGGTTTTACTAATAAAGTTTAATTAAACAGTATTTTTTAAAGAAAAGAAAGCGAAATTGGTTAAAAAAAATGGAACCTTTTAACTTCCAAATGCATTTTGGCTACTGAAAATGTAAATAACACACTATATATCACTTCTGAATTCATGCAAAAGATAAATGAACATTGTGCACACAGAGAAGTACATGCACACAGTCCCAAGCAAGCCTTGTAGGGAAGAAGAACTGATGAAACAGCAGAACCAATTTTGAATTAACGGAACTTGTCTTTAACTTCCAAGCACTGAAAGAGCAAGCAGTTAGAAAGCAAGGCTTCAAAAGGTGTGGGAAGCCTGTATAGTAGTATGATTTTTAGTTTGTAGTTTGCTGTGGCACTAGAATGGTCTCTGGTTAAGAATTTTAAATACCCCTTTCTAAACTGCAAATCCTAGTTTTCCATAGAATGGAACCATGGCAATTAAAGTGGAATCATAATGTTATAAAAGTGTTACATAAACAGGTCCATATTGATGAGCCTCACAAAACCATATCATAATATTTTACCAAGCTATGAAATTTTGTACTTCATGTGTGTGTATGTGCCTTCAAGTCACTTATCGATTTACCCCATGAATTTCATAGCATTTTCTTAGACAAAGGAGACTCAGAGGTGGTTTTGCCAAATCCTTCCTCTGAAATATAGGCAACAGCATCTGGTATTTGTTGGTGGTCTCTCAGCTAAGTACCAACCAGGGCTGACCTTGCTTAGCTTCTAAGACTAGACAGGATCTTATACCTTTAGAGTATTTATGTGCATTAGCTCATACTGTGAAATAATAATAGGCAAAACCTCCTAGCTCATTGTGAAGAAACCCTTAAAACATCCTCCCCAAAACGTCACCAGAGCACTGAAGGAGACAAACAAGAATCTGATAAATAATTTGGTAGGTGACACAAATCCAATGGAGCATGAAGGTTTCTGGACAGATGCAAGATGGCTCTCAGGTCAGAGAAAGAACAGGGAGTGGGTTCGGTCTTAGCCACCTTGGTTGTACTTCTGACTGGCAGAGACAACTCCATCCTGCTCTTTTGGCAGAAAAACCCAAGATCTGCTTTGATTATGATCTGTGGATTTTGAAAACCCAGGTGTAGCAAATAAACAACATCTTTGCAAGCGTTTAAGTTGCAGTGGCTGCTTAAACAATTTATTGCCTTTCAACATCTTGCTTGTTCTTTTTAATTAGGGTTGCTATCCCTCTTTCATTTGTGGATGTTTTTAAAAGTCAGTTATATGAAGTCCCTGATTGCCCAACGGTGTAATAATAAAACGTGTAGAATGGTAAGTAAGTCAGGGTAAGTGTTGTTTCAAGCAAAAGTGGCTCTTACTTGTTTGTTTTTGTCTTACTTAGTTTTAACTTTCTGAGGTAGTTATATAACTGTTCTCTTTGGCTTCTTGTCAAGGTTTCAGATTAACGATAGCTACTCTGCACTTGGCTGAGGAATCAGCACACACAGCCAGTCCACGTGTCCAGGTTGTATTCCTCCCAGCTCCTAAATATTCCATTGAGTGATGTATTTGTGGCAGGAGTTAGCTTATCTTTAAAATGGTGTAAAACCTGAAAAGTCATGGCAGTTGATTTGCCCTTTAGTGTGGGTGAGAAAAAGTGCCTTGGAGTTAGGGGAGAGGTAACCTAAGGTCTGAATTAGACATTACATGTGAAATTACTCAGAGAAAGAGGGAGCATTGCAATGTGCAGTAACTGGAAAATTTGCCTTTTCATTTTCCACAGAAAAAAAATGGACACCGTAAAGTGCAGAACATGGAAAAATTAGAGATTGGTCACTGCAGTGAATCCAGGGAGTAATCTTCTGCTCCAGGAATCCTCCAGCAGCCCCATACATACTGTAATGTTTGCAGCAGATCCATTTTTTATGTGGGTCAGGTTTGTTGGAATAACCTGGAGTGCGGATAAATCAGGGATGGACAACCTGGGGAGGCTAAATGAATGCATTAGTCCCACAGGAAAATTTGGAGACCTAAACTCCTTTCTTCACCCACAGCAAACAGAAATCAGTAATATTATTTGCTTCCAAATGCTCCCCCCCCCCCAAATACTCTAAGTGGCTTATCTAAGTGTGTAAGGGAGCATGGGGAGCATTTTTGCCAAGTTTCAGGGACATCCCCAGTCATTTAAAGCTCAGAAGCGGCCTTTCTTAGCAAATCTTGTTTTAGCAAATTTAGAAAAAAAACCAAAACCTTGGCAAAAATGTCCCATAAGAGCATGTTGGGCCAAAAAGTGTGTGTGTGTGTGTGTGTGTGTGTGTGTGTGTGTGTGTGTGATATATATATATATATATATATATATATATATATATATATATGAGAGAGACCCTCCCGGGGGCTACAAAATAGATTTGCGGTTGCATGGTGTCCATAGGCAACATATTGATGACCTGTAGAGATGTAGATGGTCCATCCCAAGTTTACTATTGTGTGCCTGGGGAGGCTAGAACAGTTGTCCTGGGGCTTGTACAGGGAATGACAGAAGAGTGTAGAAGAGTGAGTGAGACCTGCTTCTTTCAACTTTCTGGAGGCACCCATAGTCTCACTTTTGAGAACTCAGGCCTCCACACACAACACTATGGGCTACCAAAAAGCCAAGAAAACAACAAAAAAGTGAAGTGGCCAGAACTCAACTTTTAATTTTGCAAAATGGCCTGTGCATGAGTGTGTTTAAGTGTGTTGTGTGAGGAAGGGGACTGCAACCTGTTTTGAAGATGAATCACAACTCATGGAGGCTTTTAGGAGAATCAGGGGATCTGGAGGCATCATGGGCCACAAGAAACAGCTCTGGGGAAGCTACGTAAAGCACTTTGTTCCTCCTGGGCTGCAGAAAGTGAGGGCAGCATAAAGTGCAGAGCTTGAAAATGTTACTTTTGACTACAATTTCTAGCATCTCCCAGTCAGTATAGGGAAGGTACCTATTCCTCCACCCTGCTCCAAATTTTCCTTCTCTAAATCACCCTCCAGGCCTTTGGGACTCTAAACCCATATTCACTTGGAAGCCTTTTTTGCAAGAAGGAGAGAGAGGAAGAGGAAACTTAAATCTTCCTTCAACAGCCATTTTTTCCGTAAACCTTTCCCTTGGCTTACTCCTGACTAATGCTGGTTTTCTATCTGCCAAGTAAAATATAGTCTCCAAATACTGACTGAATCTGAAGCACCAGAGAGAACATTTTGCAACAAAGAAGCTGTTAGGTTATTTAACAATTGCTGCTGTGAAATGTACTATGACTCTAAAAACCCTATTGAAGTTTGTGTGGTAATCTTCTGAGCAAGCAGCCAGTTAGTTGTGATGTACTGGTAAGAATTAGCTGAAATTTTGGTATTTTTGTTTTCAGTCTCTCAACCCCCCCCCCCCTCCATTTGTTAAGGTTAGCTAACTTTGAATATCTTCCTATTTGCATGATTGAGGTGGGGCGGCCTGCTGCCACCTCCATTTTTGCCAGATTGGGGCCACGGCAACCACATGCTGCGGCCCCCATCTTGCCTTTGCAAAAAGCAGTTCCTTTCTGTGCCCTGCAAAGGGCATGATAGCCGTGGCACCATGGCTTTATGGAGCTCCTTTGGTGCTGCGTCATGGAGATGCAGTGCCAGAGGAGTACTGTAGCGTTGCATGCCATGTGGAGCAGCATGTGGCATCTTGTCACCCTGGCAGAGTTGGGGCATGCGTCATGTGGACACTATGCCCCGAGTCCACCCTCAAGGCAGCCTTTAAGGCTGGTCTGTACAGGGGGTTAATCTCTACAAGTTTAGGTACAGCATGTGTTTATGGTGACTTCCTGTTTGTTTGTTTTGGTTTGTTTGTTTGTTTTACAATGCTGGCTTTTACCCTTTCTCTTCCTGTATTATTCTAAGCTTCAACCATTTCTCTCTGTCTCCTCCATTTCCTATGTATTTGAATAAGTCCAAGCAATTTTTAAGTAGCATTGTTTCATTGAATGTCTATTACAGCCCATTCAGTGGGAATAAATGGCAGATAACTACTGTTTCAATGGTATTTATGAAATGGCTCTCAGCATATGGGCAAATTGCAGCCCTATGATTATATGCAACCCCCAAAACTACAGTTGGCCCTCCACATTTGCAGCTTTGACTTTTGCAGCTTTGATTATTTGTGGTTCTGATTAATATGTTCTTTCTGGGAATATTTCCACCAGTGCAACTCTGCCAGAAGTTGGCCATAGAGTTTTGCTGGAGAACCTAGAAGTTCCTAGATAAAAAAATTCTCTAGGTATTTGTAGGTCCTCTAGCATGCTTCTATGATCAACTTCTGGCAGAGTTGCACTAGAGCACCTGGAGATGCCTAGAGAGGCATCCTCTTAGGTAAAAAGAATAGTAGTTTTTTATTTGTGGTTTTTCCACACTCATGGGGGTCCTTCACCCCTAACCCCAGAAAATATGAGGGGACAACTGTATTGACACTGTAGTATTGACACTGGAGATTATCACATGGGGATGGATAGATGCACGTTTTACCATCAGTGAGAAACCTTATCACACTGCCCCGAGGTCATACTGTAGGCAGTCTGGATGCAACCTGGGCTTGCCCTGCAGCTTTTCAAGAATGGGATTTTCCTGTTCTTGAAAAGCCACTGGATAAGCCTGGGTTGCATACAGGCTGCCTATGGCCTGACCACAGGACAGTGCAGTAAGATCCATCATTGATAGTTAAACACACGTCTATCCCATCAGGGATATTTGAATGCAATAATCTCCACTGTGTGTTGCCTCTTGACAGTTTCAAGGCAGAGAACAGGATGCTGAAACAGCCACAGTTGCTCACCCCAGTACAGTGGACCCTTGTTACTAGGGTACTAGGGTTTGGTTCCAAGATCCCCCATGTATAACAAAATCCATGTATGCTCAAGTCCCATTAAATATAATGACATAGCAAAATGGTGTCCCTTATAAAAAATGGAAAATCAAGGTTTGATATTTGAAATTTATACTTTTTTTTTACATTTTCAAACTGTATGCTTGAATCCATGTACATCCGTTTTTACATTTTCAAACTGTATGCTTGAATCCGTGTACAAAAAATCAGTGTATAAGAAGGGCCGACTGCTGTCTGACAGTTATTCAAATTTTATTTCATCCTTAGTGTATGCCTGGGGGGAAAAGAAATCAGTTCAAGGCAAACACATCTTCAGAGATGGTCCCAGCCATTTTGCTGTCTGAGGTAAAGGACAAGACAGTATCATACTCAGAACTGCACAGACTGAAGCTGACTGTGCTGGCAGTTGACTCCTACTTTGCTATGGCAATCAGAAGAGCATCATCAACTTCATTTGAAGATGTAGTAAGCTATTTTGGAAGGGCATAAACACACACATTTCTATTCTCCAGCATATTCCCATCATTCTTCACCATTACCAGGTGTGCCTGTCTCCGTCTGCATAATGGTGGAGCTGGCTCTGCCATCTTCAACTTGCTTTGATTGTTAATTTCCTGCCAGAGACCTGCTTTTCCACTGTCATTTAATGGCAGGGTGGATTGGATTAAATCACTAGTCTAAATCAAGTCTCCTTTTTTTTAATTCGTGTGCTTCTTATGAAAGAGTGCATACTAATTTGTTACTGAAACAAAACACATCCTGGTTTACAATTGTATATCACAGCTTGGAGTGCTGCTTTAAATGGCAATTTGTTACTAATTAGTCCTTATTTTAAAAATAGTAATTTGCTGAGATTACTGAATATTTTTTAAATGTAATGTTATTGTTGCATTACTAATAACATTACTTTTTAGCTGCTATTTACATTTATATAAATACTCTTAAAATACAGAAATGACCAACACTCCAACAAAATGAACCATAAAAAGGAACACTTTAGGAGTGACAAGTAAATGCTGCTTTATCACATTAAAACATAGGCCTGAAAAAGATAGGCCAAAAGCACAGTGTCGGTGCTGAAATTAGGGTTTCAGAGCACGCAGCAACCACACACTATGGAACCCAAATACATATGGATGGCACCATCTTTACGTGGTGCTGTACATACGTGGCGCACATGTGTGATGCAAACATGACACTGAATCCACACCGCCGGGCACTGTGCTTGTGTCTTGAACACGTCACAGTGTGCCAATGGTGCACTGGTGATGTTGTTCCAGTGTGCCAAAAAGAACCCGTTTTTTCCAGGTTCTTTTTGGTCTGGTGGGATGCCATGCAGTTTGGCTGCTGCAGCGTCCCTCTGGAGGGAAACTGGGTGCCTCCAGCTGGTTTCTTTGGGCTGGTCTGGATTGCCCCTTAGTAATGTTAACAGTAATTATTTTAAGTAAAAAAAAAAGAACCCCCTCACTGCCCATCCCCAAAAGTAAAGTGCAACATCTTTCCTTGTAAGACATTGCTAATAAGTCCTACTGTTTACAGTTTCTAAATGCCTAATCCGAAAAATCTTCTTATGCTGCCCACACTACAAAATTATATCTGCTTTAGAAGAAAGGAGGGTGTAAGTTAATGGCTCTTTGGCTCTTCCTTAGCATAGAAAACTATTAGGCAAGATCCTTTGCTTAAGAACAAAGGCTCTATCTGAGGACAGTATTAGACAACCTTCAACCATCTGGGTCCTTCCACATATTTTGGGACGGAAACTCCCATCACCTATGGAGGCTGGTCATTTTGTTTGGGGATTTACATTCAAAACATCCAGATGGTTCCAACTTAGGAAAGATTGGTGTTAGATGTCCTGGATTATTATGATTCAAGGGCAAAATCTTTTTCTTAACAGCAGATAGAACCATTCCCTGTTGTGCCAATAGTCCAGTTGATTTAGTTGAGAGAGCAGAGTGGGGAAGTGAAATGAACACCCAGAATCTCTCACTCCAAACTCCAAACCCAGGTGATGTTGTGTAATGTGGTTATCATTGTTGTTGTACTTGTTTATTTATACAGTGCCAATTATGTATATGCTACTTTACAACAGAATAAAACATTTATAACTACTTCAATATAAAATATTAAAATACAATACTAAAAATGCAGTAGTAAAATACAGTAGTAAACAACAATGAAAAAAAAAGCTACACACACAAATGAAATACAGAATGAAACAGTTAAATCAATTTTAGTAAAAATATAGAACATTCGCCTGAAATTCTATGGCCTTAATAGCAGCACATTGTGCTGGATTCAGCTTGACCACAGGGTTAAGTAGATAAAATGGAAAGAGAGAGTGTTTCCCTCTCTCTCAGCTGACACTCTTAGGAAATGGCTGACCCTTGGATTGGGGAACCATCTGAAATTCTTACCAATCAGAGACTGGGGCTAGGAATGGGGATTCTCTTGTGCATCATGGGAATCCCTGCTACTATCCTTTATCTTGTTCAAAGACAGCAAAGATTGCTACAGGAGAGATTGGCAGGGAGCTTTAGTAGGCTGGATTCCAAACTTTCTTGGGCTGGATTAATGCCAGAGGTGGCACAGGTTCCCCTCCTCTTTGAGAGAGGTTATTTCCAGACAAGGTTTTTATTGTACCTTGTAAACTGAGGCAGGCATTAGCTCATGAACAGAATTTGAAGGAGAGTTTAGATAATGTTGTCTTCCACTTGTAACTCTTGATTTTTCCCACCACTTCCTTTTCTTACCACAGAAAGGCCATTCAAGAGAGTGAGATAGAATGCCTTTTCACTGGTAGTTCCTGGAGCCCTCTGTCTGGAAGCACCCAGAGTCGTAAATATTGATAATCTGGCACAATAATAGACACAATACATGACCTACTATGTTATTGTTAAAATGCTTGACCTCTAAAGTCATAATTGCTGGTTGCTGGAAGCTAAAGGAACCTCTAACAATTGTACAGAGGATTAACAAGGTTTGGGATACTGCCCTTATGGAAAAATTCACTCAGCAGATCAGAAAGTTGTCTGGCTGCCAAAAATGGGAAACACTCTTAGCAGAAAGGTTTCCACGGTTCAACTATGCACAGAGGTTTCTCACAACATCTAGGCCCAACAATACAGTTGCATTTTATGTGTTAAATGAAGTATTGACGTGTTGGTAACATTGGCTTAAGTAAATGGTCCACTATATTATTCCGTTTGTACTGTATGTTATTTATGTGTGCTTATATTTTAAACAAGAAACACCAGTGTTTTCTGTCATGCTTTCTGCTTATTCATAGACAGTATGCTTGAAATCAGCTTTCCCAAACACATGGTCATGTTGGTGAAAGAGACTGAAGTTGGAATCCAAGGTGTTTATCACACAATGGTTTTTGCAGCTCTGAACCAAAGCCACTGCGCATCCAACAATGTGAATTAACGTGATAACGTGATGTATTATCACACGTGATTGCTTTTTATGGGGGGGTCGTTCCGAGGCACATCCACAGTGAATCCAAAGTGACTCCTCATTTTTGTGAATTTGGTAACAAGAATGGAGGGAAAGCTGACACAGAGGACCCAGGACACATTCTTAAGAAACAAGGGGGCATGGAGGGAAATCTGATCGAGAGGACCCAGGAGCATGGAGAGAAAACTGAATCCAAAGCCCATAGAAACGGCTGCTAGTTAGGATGAACAAACTGACTCCAAAGCCAATAGAAACAGCTGCCGGTTAGGATGAAAAAACAGACTCCAAAACCCATAGAAACAGCTGCTGGTTAGGATGAAAAAAACTGACTCCAAAACCCATAGAAAGTGTGCTGGATGTTTTGGGGGGAATTAAATAGAAGGGAAGAGGAAACGTGAAGCTGTCATTCACGTGAGGCTAGCATTCACGTGAAACTGGAACCAGGAAGTGGCCCCCTTCTTCACCCCGGAAGTGGAAAGATTCTCGATGCATTCAGATCTCCACTGAGCATGTGCAAGGATGCTGATTCGAATCGTTGAATCTGCATGGTATGTACCAGTGTGGAATTTCAATGTGCTTTGACTCAGGAATCACCACAATTTCGTTCTTCACGTGTGATAATTCATCACATGAATAGCCTTGGAATTGACTTTGCTTCTCCTTCACTTCGAATTGGCTCTGGTTTTGAGTCCCAGTCTCATGTGTGATAAGGGCCCAACACATCTAGAAGGGACTTGCTTCAGAAAAGTGGCTTGATATATATCTTGGGTTTGGGGAAGGGTTACAACTCAGCGGTGAAGCCTAAGCTGTGAATGCAGAAGATCCCAGGTTCATTCTATGACAAAAGCAGGTAAGACTGGGAAAGACTCGGTTGGAAAGACAGCAGCTGCCAGTCTCTAGAACTGATGGACTTTTGATCTGCTTTAGAGAAGAACATGATAACTGAGTGGCTAAGTACATGGTTTGTCTACAGATGATCCCTGGTTCATTCCAGGGTAACTTAAGGTAGAGCTCTGAATGATCTCTGTTTCAAAGAATGTAGTCCAAGTGGGCAACTTTCAGAGTTCCCGGGGCTGCATCTGCCCACCTCCTCAGGACCTCAGAAGACTCTCCACACCCTGCTAGTTGTATTGTCTAGGAGGGTGCAAATGGCTTCTAAAGTAGACAACACTGAAGTACATGGACCAATGGACTGATTTGATATATTACAGCAGTGTTTCCCAAACTAGGGCCCTCCAGATGTTTTGGATTCAGCTTCCAGAATTCCGTTTGTTGGCCAAACTGGCTAGGGCTTCAGGGAGTTGAGGGCCAAAACAACTGGAAGACCAGTTTGGGAAACACTCTATTGTAGTTTCTTATCTTCCTATATAATAATAAATGTAACATGTAATATGATTGGGAGTCAGGTTGGTGTGATTGTTTTGGGTGCTGGACTCTGGGAAACCAGAGTTTGAATTTCTGCTCATCCAGGGAAATGCACTGGGCAAACCACACTCTCTCAGCCTCACATGAAGGCAATGGCAAACGCCCTCGGAACAAACCTTACCAAGAAAAATACATGATAGGTTGACTTAAGGTTGCCATAAGTCACGTCAGAAATGACTTGAAGATTTGCAAGAAACAACAAACATGAATGTTTGGCTGAATAAAATCCAGATGCCATTTTAAAAGCACACTTATTCTGAGCAGGGTGGGGGATGCTTGATATAAGTACTAATTTTAAAAATGTAATTTAAATATGTTAATAGATATTAACATATTAAACTGTTAATCCTTTTATTTCTCATGTGAATGGTGATTCACTTCATTCCCAAAACACTAGCACAAAGATAAAAAGTCCATTAACACTGTGACTTGGAAAGTGCTACATATGTTATTTGCTTGCAGTAACCTGTATTTTTTGTCATTAATTGGATTGTTATGAAACTTTAAAATATTTGCATACTGTTTAAAAAGCTAGTTCTACTATAAACTGGTTGATCTTTTTTAAAAAAGGAAAATAATACTTTTATATCCTCCCACATTGATGATATTGTGGTCACTAATTTCTGTCATGGAATCCTGAATGGCATCTGAGAAAGCATGCTTTTTCCTGGACACACACATCTTCATGCTTCCTTACTGATGCACATGAGGCTGGAATAATAACCAATGCTCAATTATGATAAATGGGAAGTCCATGTGGAATTTGAAGGAGATTCCATGACCTTGAATAAGCAGAACTTTAAACCAGTTGCCAGGAGGTCAGATATCTGAACACATGGCTGTGAACTTGGTTAAATTAAACGCACATATACTCATACATGCCTTTGTAAATACTGTATCCTTTTGATAAAAATTCAGTTATAGCCATTGTTGTAATTAAGTAGAATAAGTACATGTTGCAAATTAATTACATTGTTGTAATTAAGTACAACAGATTTCTAGTACAGTCATCCTTCCACATTTGCTGGGGTTAGGGATGAAGTGCTTCTTTTTTGCTGCATAGTGGTACCGCACCATTTGGTTGCTGTGGTAATGCTGTGCAGCAAAGAGAGGCAGCCCCAGCCTACCTTTTGCAGGTGGTATGTACCACGCCAGAATCATGCTGGAGGACCTACAAATGCCTAGAGAAGTGTTTTCTCTAGAAACTTCTAGGTTCTCCAACACAATTCTATGTTCAACTTCCAGTAGAATTGCACTGGAAGACATAGAGATTCCTAGAGAGCACATATTAATCAAACCTGCAAATGAAGCTGCAAATGTCAAAGCCGCAAATGTGTAGGGCCAATTGAATATAAACTTGCATTAAAAATCATGTCCGGAATTTTCCTCCTGCAAATAGGCATATACAAGTGTATGAACTTTTATGCCAATGTGAAGGAGGTAGTGCGTACCCCTTTGCACAATGATTTCTTTCTAGCTGTGCAGTGGCAACAAGAAGGCTGTTGGGGATAGCTCCACCTCCCAGCTCAAAATAACAACAATTGGCCTTGTGGGATACCAGGGAAACCCCCTCTGTGCATGTTGCCATCCTGTAAGTATGCTGGCAGAGCTTCACATTCTGCCAGTGTCAAAAGAGGATCTCTGCCCGAGAGCCCTGAGATTAAATTATAATTATTTGCAGCTGTGCTGTGAATATTTCTACCGAATGTCACCTGCCCCATCCATGTCAATGGTTTGACAGTGCTTCCTCCTGTAAAGTGAACATAGAAGACTTTAGGAGATTCAGGTCAATCTTCTCACAAAGTTACATTAAATAATTGGGAGGGGAAGTTGATGGGAGTTGAAGTCCAACACATCTTGGGGGCCAAATGAGAGGGGAATTGTGTGGCCTGGCCCTACACATGTTGTTGGATTACAATGTCCAGCAGGTCTAACCAGCTCAGAAAATGATGATGAAAGCTGATAGCTGCAGTCCAATAACAAGCCCACCTCTGGTGTATAGTGTTTCATTGCATATACATGCTGCATGGGAGCACAAAAGACAGAGCTCAGGAAATTTTTTCTTTAACTACAACTCCCCGAATGCTACAGCTGAGAATTCTGGAAACTGTAGGCTGGAAAAATGTTTAGGTGGAAGGGTGGGGCTAAACCTTGCAACTCCATTCAGCCTATTTGCATGACAAGTCCTATACCTACAAGAGCTCATGAGATCAGGTCAGACATGTTTTAAAATATCAGAATAATTAGAGAAATAACTTGTTCTAAAATTATAGCTGTGGATTATTTGCCTTCTTGACCGGGGAAGTTTCCCTTTAAAAACGGGTTCTTTTCTTTTTCTCCAGAAAGAGGAGACCAGAATCCAACAGGAAGCTTTCTTTCCTGATCCGAAGGGACATAATGCCAAAATGTCTATTGTGTGTCTTGCATTGCTCTCCTTCATGCTAGGAGTGTTTCTTGAAGGTTTTTATGAGGAAAGGGTGTATGTGTGCATGAGTGCATGAGTTTTAGGACTTTATAAAAAACAGCTCTTAAACCAGTTTTAAAGTCTGAAAATAGTGCGTTTGGCGATACATATCGCACAATGGCGTCTCCATCTTGTCACGACCTTGCTATCCAATTGTGATTACAGTGCATCTTGTCATTGATGGGAAAATCCATTAATAAACCCCAAGGACACTACTGTCTCATAAATCGCTAGATATGATAAATTATTCATGTGGCAGTTCTGGGATTAGGCATACATTTGGTGTCAATGTCTCTCCCCTATCACTTCCTCTCCCTCACTGTTCCTAGGCAGGGTCTTCTCCTTTTTCATTTTCTTTTATTTATTTTTTCCTTTTAAAATAGTATTAGCATATCTCTGGAACTGCATTAAAAATAATTTTTAAAAACCAAAAATTAAAAAGGCTTGCTGGATAGGGCAAAAGACAGGGAGGCATGGTTAGGGAGCAGTGCAGAACGAGGCCCCATTTGCACTATTGTGAAGATGTACAAGAGAAAATGCTTCAAAACCAGTATATAATAAGTTCCCCTTACTAGCCTAATTGTGGTAACAACAGGGCTTGAGTGATAAAACATTTAGACTACAAACCTCTGAACCTTCAGCCAACATAGGCACATGGTCATCCCGCAAATAATTTTTCCAAGTTCTGATTTTCCCTTTTGAATCAGTCTTTGTCCCACTTAAGACAAGGCTTGGTATATATTGATTTCAGGTCAAAAGCTGAAGTTGCTGAGCAAGAATTTAATGCCAGGGGCAGGACTAAAAATACCAAGATATTCATAATAAAGACTTATTTTCTCTTTCATTTGCCATATCAATTATGCTGTGTGCAGGTGATTATTCCAGTTACTTGCACACAGTAGGCTCCGCTTAACCTCTTGTCATCAGTAAACCTATGAAATTTGTTTGGTGTAAGGTATGACTCTCTCCTATGACATAAGTAAGTTGCACCTACTTTTGGTGTGGTCTTAAGGTTTGCTAGCTGGTCTCAGAACAAACTTTTGTTTTATTTTTTTTTTAAATGACACAAGTCTAGACCCAGTTGCCAGAGGCAAGGGCGGGATAGCTGCTGTCAGTGAACAGAAGAGAAGGACTACATTCGATTAGTATAAATAGAAAGAATAAATTAATTTTCACTATGCCTCTTTATTCAAAAATAAACTGGTTGAGCTTCAGTTTGGCTACACCTTGCCTGAAGCAGCAGGTGTTGGGGAGTGTAACAAATAAGTTGCAATCAATCTTCATAATGAAAAATGAAACAGGCATTTCAAAGGAAGCAAATATTACATTTTGTACCCCACCTATCACTGTCTGACTCTCCATTTGCATGTTTTTATGAGACACAGGAACTGCCTGTGGCCTAGTCAAATCTACCACTTCCTCTTTTAGCTAGGGAGCGGGAAATTCTAACCATGTTTTCACATCAATTATTTCTTTGACAATTAGATCTCATGGTCAAAAAAGCTTGTCTCTTGCTTATGTGTGTGTGCTTAATTTTACAGTTGGAAGGAAAAAAACATGTTGCTCCTTTAAAAGGATCCTTAGGCTCTGTACAGATGGGCCCTTTGTGGCGTGTCCATGACGTGCTAGGGTTGCCTCCGGATGGCGCGTGCACACGCCCCGCAACCCTAGCACGCAGCTGTGATGTAACCACGCCATCTCTGGCACTTTGCAGCGCCACAAAAAGGAGCCGCTTTTTGGAGCTCCTTTTCTGCTGCACAGCAGTGCCGCACAATTTGTATGCTGCGGCGCTCCTGCACAGCAAAGAGAGGTGCCTCCCTGGTGCCTCTTTCTGGCGGTCTGTACCCCACCTTAGATAAGTACTTTCCAGGCTTTTCCTGAAGATATATGAGAAGCTGTATTCAATATTTATTGCAAAGAATCTAGATGTCTTCTTCATTGAAAGGGTGATCATATACATATATGTGAAGTAAAAATTAAAGATGCTCTTGTAGTTTGCAGGTGGTGGCTGATGTGTAAAGGGTTAACTGTGAATTAGAAAAAAACTGTTTCTTACTCTTGTCTAGAGAAAGAGATTTTAAAAAAATAGTAGGCTTTCTGGTTTCTGTCATTTTATATTGGTGTGATGCAATCAAAGTGCTGTCATTTAGAAATAGATACAATCTGAATAATAGGTTTAAATCCAGTGGGATGCATCTGCACTGCAGAAATAATCCAGTTTGACAGTACTTTAACTGCCATGGGTCAGTGCTATCGAATTCTGGGAATTGTAGTTTTGTGAGATATTTAGCCTTCTCTGTCAAAGAGCTCTGGTGCCACAACAAACTACAATTCCGAGAATTCCATAGTACTGAGCTATGGCAATTAAAGTGAAGTTAATCTGGATTATTTCTACAGTGCCGATATAGCCACGATGTATTATCACAGAGCGTCCGCCGTTTTCAAGACATCCTTTTCCAGAATATGTCCTCCATTTCAACCTTCTGTCCCATTTTGAGCATTTCTAAGTAGCACAACTTTATATTATTTTTTTAGCTTTTGATTTGTAATGTCCTACATTTTTTTCTGGAATGTCCTACATTTTACAGTGTCTTGTCCTCCCCTGGGAGGAAGAGGGTAATTTTACTGAGGTAACTGCAGTTGCTGGACAAAAATGAAAACTGGAAATGAAGTTTGGAAAAACCTTGAAAGTCTATGATTTCAGCAAACTCCTCCAAGAAGAAGACAGCACGTTACACCCTCAACGCTATCATGGTGTGCTGCTTGATATGAAAATTGATCACAATCTGGGTAGAATTAAAAGAAAACTACCACATCACCAGCTTTTGGTTTTGAACAAACATTGTCGTATATAAGCAAGCCATTATAAAAAAGCAACCGTAACTTTAGTATCTTAAGGTCCTATTAGGCTTTATGGTCCACCTGCAACTGAATAACCCTGATTCAGTGATATTGTTTGTTTTAACTATAGTTACTACATGTTTCTGTTACTTATGAGATGCTACAACTATACCCTTTTAATGATAAAGGGGTGTGTGTGTGTGTGTGTGTGTGTGTAAGAAAGAGAGTTGACAGTGACAGCTGGACTGAATAAGAGAAGTGAGCTTCGATGGTAGTCTGTGACCAAATGGAAGCTCTGTGGATTGATGGCTCTCAGGTCCAGGAATTGAGTAAGCTAATAGCCCTGGATGGGTTCCACCCCCCCTGAAAGAGCAGGTGAGTAGCTTGGGAGTACACTCATCCCTCCACATTCACTGAGGTTAGGGGCACAGGACCCCTGTGAATGTGGAAAACATGCAAATAACAAAAACACTATGTTTTTTACCAGAATCTCTAGGTCCTCCAGTGCAATTCCGTGGTCAACATCTGCCAGACATTGACCACAGAATTGCATTGGAGGAGCTACAAATGCCTACTGGGGTATTTTCTCTAGAAATCCCTAGGTCCTTCAGTGTGGAGGGACAAGTGTACTCTTTGATCTATCTTTGTCACTGGAGGTCTCTGTGACTCATAACGCATCAGATTAGCTTCAATTATTCCGCTAGCTATGACCATTCCTGGATAGGGATGGCTTAGCTGCAGCAGTCCATGCACTGCCACCTTCCTGGTTAGGCTGCTGCAGTGCACTCTACATGGCCTACCCTTGAAGATGACATGGGAACTGAATTCAGTACAAAATCAGCACTGCTGACCAAAACACCATAACACAAGTTTTAATATAACACTGTCTGTCAATGTGCTTCAGGTCTGAATTCAAGGTGTTGCTAATAGCATTTAAAGGCTTAAACAGGACCTTAATGAGGAAGCACTTCTTCACATAGGTGCCTGTTCAAGGTTTAATGCTGACTGCTGAGGCCTCCTCGGTGTCCCATCAGTCAGAGCAATAGGCCGTGGGAAGATGCTGAAAGTGGCCTTCTCTGCTTTGGCACCTCAGTTGTGGAACACCTTCGTCTTGGAGTCCTGACTGGCACCAGGATTACTGTTGTTCAGGTGTCAAATGAAAACATGGTTATTTCTTTATCTTTTGGGGGGTCTAACTGGCCTTGTAAAAACCCATGCATGGTTTTCATTCATTTTAAACTATTTTAATTCTTTTCATCTTTTACATTTTTCAAAATTGTTTCATATGTTTTTAGCCTTTAATTATCCTTTTATTATTCATACTATTTTGAACTACATTGTTTTTATTGTACACCACTCTGAGATCTCTGGATAGGGAGCAAAATATACACATTTTAATAAATAAATTGATATCAACAAGGAGTAAGATTACTTGAGGCACTCCTCAATGGTACCATTGATGTGCAGTAACCTATGTTCTTCCCTTTAAGTTCCATTTGCCTTAGTGAATTAACAGACCAATCTGATGTGGTGTCAATTTCTTGAATGCAATGTATACCTTGCATTTACATAAAAAATGGATAAAAAGCAGAAAAGAAGAAAATCAGTTTATTTGAGATGTGGTGCTGGAGAAGGGTGCTGAGAATACTGTGGAAAACCAAAAAGATAAACAAATGAGTCCTTGAACAGATCAAGTCTGAACTATCCCTGGAAGCCATGATGATCAAAATGAGACTGTTGTATTTTGGAGGTATCATGAGAAGGCATGAATCATTGGAAAAGACAATAATGCTAGCAAAGATGAAGCAGAAAGAGAGGAAGACTGCATGCTAGATGGATAGACTCTATTAAATGGATAGACTCTATGAATTTGCAGGACCTAAGCAGAGCAGTGGAGGACAGGGAGTCTTGGGAAATATCTCATCCACAGGGTTGCCATGAGTTGGGGTTGACTTAAAGGCAGTTAACAACAACAACAAACATTTACATAAAAAGAAAATTAAATAAAAGCCACTGGAAGAACACCCGAACAGCATTAGGATCACATGAAATGAATAGGGAAGGTTTACTTTCTACTCTTACCCTGAGTCCCAACAAAAATTGAACCAGCGTTAAACCTGCAGAAGCAATTTTGTGAACACAGCAATAAGGGGGGGGGTGTTACATGTTTCTTCCCCGCCCATCCCATTGTTCCATGCTTTTTTCCTTTCTGCAGCTGCAATATCCATGTCAAAAAAAAAATGTACACTTTAAGTTTATTCACACCAGTTACATCTTGATGTCAGGAGCTCATAAAATGAACAACCACCACCACCCCACCGCCATGTTATTTGCAGCTTTCATTTAATACTGTGAAACAGTTTTGTCATTTTCACTTCCCACATTAAGAGGGGAAGAAGTGAAGTAAATAAAGCTTTCATTCACAGCAAAGTGACTGGGTCTAAAGGAAAGAGACACTGCCCATCTTAAACAATGCGGCATAAAAAGGGTTCACACAGCAACACAATTATCCTGTCAGCCAAGTCTGCTCTCTGTATGCCTTGGGGTTCTGCTATAGTCCTTAAATGAATTCTGGGAGGACTGAGAAGAGCAAAGCAAAAGGTTGTTGGGCACATCTTTCCAGGTGATGAAGGGAAGCTTCATTGGCTTGTCCCAGAAGCTTGTTCTCATGCTTCAGGTTGTCATGCCACTCCTTGTAATTTTATAATTGTGTGGTACTGTCTCCTACATTACATGCCATATGGTTAAAATGTGATTCGACTGAGAAAGTGATCTTGCTGTCTGTCAAGCCCACTAGTCACTAACCCATTTTGTTTCAGTGGATTTCAAATCCACCCACTCCATCAAAGAACAATATTTGCTTAAACCCACTGAGGGTGCTTGTTTCAAGTTTCAGATTGCCCTAACAGCACCTGGGCCTCAAACCGCCAACCTTCTGATCTTCCGATCATCAGCATTTGCATCTTAACCATTAAGCCACCACATCCCATATATAAGGGATACTCAACCTGTACTTTGTCCCATGAATTTTTTTATAGGCATAACTGACAATGCAATTGTAACTGGAAAATCTGCCATTAAGAATACCTCTTTTATCAGCTGACCTAAACTTTTGCTAGCTAAATTGCTTTCATGCTAGCATACTTCCCTTCTATTGGTGGATTTCAGAGATAGTTTCTCCTTTGTTCTATCTCCCTTTTGGCTATTCTGCTGCTAGCTCACCTCAGGCAGCAAAATGATTGTGCTAGCAGATCTGCCAGCACAATTGCTCTGCTGTCGGAGAGCAACTGACAGAAGAACCAAAAAAAATGACAAAGGAAAGAAGAAAAGAAAAGAAAAGAAAGAAAGGGAGTTGGGGTTGGAACAAAGGAGATTCCGTATTGAACCAAAATGAAACCTCCTCCAGCCCATGAACACAGTCATTAAAACAGGTCAGTCCTAAGTGGCCTCCAGCATCCCTTGACTGAGAGGGATTTGGATTCAGTACAGTTTCAGCTGGCCTATTGTTGGTTCAGATTTCCCTTGGCCATCTTGATGAGTTAAGTTGCCTTCTGGTTCCAACAACAGTTATTGTTGTGTACCTTCAATTTGTTTCCAACTTATGGTAAACCTAAGATTGGTTGGAGCTTCCTAAAACATTTCAAGAGAGAAGCACATGAGTTTGCTCTTGTGCAAAAATGTAAAACAGTTTGCTATTTCTATGCTTCTTCTATAGATGGCACCAACAACAAGTGGAAGCGTACTTTGCAGCTGCAGAAGTCTCTTCATGCATGATCAGGACTTTCAATGTTTGCCCATTTTTGCAGATGTAATCAGAAAAGAAGCTGAAGTATCAGTTTCCTTCTGGGAAAACCCGCAAGCTCTGCTCAGGGATGTAACCCAGGAAAGGTATACCCATTGTTCAAGGTGTGCCCTGGTATAAAGGTAGTAAAAATGCCAGTGGATACATGTTTGCTGTTTCCAGTAGATGGCACTAGCTGCTTCTACATCAGGGCAATACTAGTTCTGCCTCATCTGTTACAAACTGCTTATGAACCCTCACAGCTTTTCATTCATTCACTTTGACATTCTTTCCCATAGTAACTAGACTGATTATTAATGTTGTGCATCATCAAGTCATTTCTAAGTAAAGGTCGCCCTCCAGTGAATCTTATCATGGGGGTTTTCAAATACCAGTAGTAAAATATTAATAAATATTACAGGAGAAGAGATTCCTCCTAAACATTAGGAAGAACTTCCTGATGGTAAGAACTTTTGACAGTGGAATGTGCTGCCCTGGAGTGTGGTGGAATCTTCTTCTTTGGAGGTTTTTAAACAGAAGCTGGATGGCCATCTATCAGGGTTGCTTTGATTGTGAATTCCTGCATGGTAAGGGGGTTGGAGTGGGGGCCCCTTGTGGCTGCTTCCAACTCTAGGATTCTATGATATTACACTTTCTTATTATAGCATCTGAAGACGCCATACAAGCCATAATGGCTTTAACTTGCATGGGATGCCAACCTGCCCATACTATGAAATTATTATTTCAAAAATAGACAGCTTCACAGACATCTTGTGTTACAAATCCCATTTATTTCCTGTACCAGAAATGGAAAAAAGTATGTTTTTGGTGAAGTGAAAAATTGAATGCATGGCAATTATAAAAATAAGATTTTTTTGTTGTTTTTTGTTGTGGCTCGATATGTTTTTAGAGGTCTTGAATTTTTAGAATCAACTACAGTGGGCCCGCTACATCGTTGGGCTGTCTATTGGTGGACTGGAGTGTCCGCACTTCACTATACTCCACATTATTTAATGGCAGACCATGCTCAGAGATGCATACACGCTGAATAATATGGGGCTTGAGTGTCCATGTTTTTTTCCATTGGTGAGGGTGGTAGAACTGAATCCTCACTGTTAGGAAAAGTCCACTGTAGTTAATTGCAAATGACTCTATATACATTATTGTAAACTTGGAAGGGATCTTGAAACACATCTAGTCCACCCCTTTCTTAAAGCAGGATCTAAAATGCTGGATGTAACTACAGTATCTTTAACAAGTGACAACTGAGCCTTACTCTGCTTAAATGCTTCCCATGAACGAGAGTCCTTCACCTGCTCATCCATGGTCAAACAGTTTTTTACTGTTAAGACATCTCTCTGCTTCCCTGAAAATCTCATCAAGTGGTTCTAGTTCAGAGGCATTTGAAATCTTGGATCTGATTCTTACACCATATGTTCAGTTCTGCATGTGGCCCACAAGGCTGTTTTTGTGGCCCCTGACTCGCTTGACTCCTCTGGATTTGTCCTTTTCTTGCAAGAAAAGTGAAAAGGAGAGAAAGTGCACTACATACCCTCAAATTGTCCCAATTTGGCAGGGACATTCCCAATTAATCCTTTGTTTTTTCACTTACTCAGCTGCTTTTAAAATATCCCAGTTTCTCCCTCCTGCTCCCACTTTCTTCCTTTGTCCTCAGCTGTGTTCAGGTGCTGCAAACTGAGTTTAAAGTGCAAAAGTAGTTTGCACTCAGCAGCAGGAAGAGAGGATGGGTGAAATCTTATCCTTGGCTTCTCAAAGGTGTCTTATCAAAGGTGCTCAGTTCTACCTTATATTGTGTCCCTATTTCTACTTGTATCCCTATTGTGTTTTACTTCAGCATGCCAGCTATTACTGGATCTAAGGAATTGTGATTACTAGAAACAACAACTCATATTTCTCTAATTCATTCTGGTCATGCTTTGGTTATATTTTGATAAGAACCTGCATGCACTCTAGTAAAGTGTTTGTTTTCTTATTGTAATTTATAGCAAACCAAAGATCCAGCTTACAATTAGATAAAGATTTCCAAGGATCAAGCTCATAGAAAGAAAACAAGTGCTGGCCTTATTTAGAACATCTCATGACATCAGTAGTAGCAGATTGTTGGCTCGCTGTCAATAGAAGCAAAGTTTTAAAATGCTTCACTTTTATAGTGATAGAACATGGCAAGTTCATTAGGAAAATCTTTGATATGAAAGTGATAATGTATTTTATATGCTGAACTTGTGCTGCTCCCCAGACTAATTTTTCTATCATTATATTTCCACTAAAACAATCTGAATACTACAGCCAGTCCTCCGTTATTGGGGGAATCTGTTTGGGACCCCTCATGGATACGAAAATCTGCACATGCTCAAGTTCCATTAAATGTAATGGTGGCACAGTGGATGCATGCCTGATAGCACAGGTGTATGTATGCATCACCATTAACGAGAATGGGAGATTGCCATCTGCAGATAAGGAGGAAAGACTGTATTATCAAATCAGCAACATTTAAAGTCACTTTTGGAAATAAAAACTTCATCAATGTTTTGGGTGTTTGGGAAGGAAGGGGTAAGTTTATTCAAGCATTACTCATAGGCAAACATCAAACACTTTCCTATAATTTTTCTGTAATTAAATGGATCTCTTAACTGCATCTTCATAAGGTGCAATGAGACAAAAACATCTGAAATTTAATTTTGATTTTCTGTGAATTTGTCATGGGGTGTAATTCTAAGAAATGAATGAGTTTGGAAAAATTATAGGGAGACAAATCTCCACTTCAGAGAATCCTTTTTCTCAAGGATCCCCCAAAGGAACTGGTTTGCATTGAGCAAGTTTTTGTTTCTCAGCCTTGGCTGAGGGATGCAAGACAAAAGCGTAACAAACCGAAATTGATGAGCAGAAACAATGCATATCAGAATAGGCTGAGAAGCTGGCAAAATTCAGAGGTAGTCCACATTTTTAAACGAATCAGCATGTGCTGCAGTTCCTCTAATGCACAGATCAGTACATAGCTACCCCTTGAACTGCCCGCTGCTACAAACTTTGTGTTCCAAATGTGTTGGGAAAGTTGCAGATACAAGTACTTGTGTTTTTTCTTTTTTAAATGAATGAATGAATAAATAAATAAATAACTGATACAGAACTGGAATGAAAATATCTGAATTTGAGAGCTGAACCAATTGCATAGATATGTGAGCTGAGGGTGATGGGGGGGGGGGGAAATCTAGAAGCTGTAGTACAAAAAAAATTTCAATTTTTATTAATAAATGTGAAATGGACACATTCTAGATACAGAGGACTTACCTGTTTCTTATGTAGCAAGCTTGAGTTAAATATCCTGATCAGAAAAATGTGACAATTACTTCCCTCTTGTATGTTCTCGTAGATGAGGTTGTTGCTATCTCTCCTACCTCTAAAATTAACATTGGTTCTCATAGCTTCTTCCAAGGATTATACCTAAATCCTATCAAGGGACAAGATCCCTTGGCCTTACTTGAACTCAACACCTTCGTGTCCTGCAGCAAGACAGCGCTCTTTGTGAGATGGTTGAGGAAGAATACAGTGTGCCTTCATCCACAGCCTGGCTTTCCCTGATAGCTTTTGATTTGTTGCTTTTGTCTGCAGAAAACAGATTTGTTTAAGAAGTCTTCAGATATAAATAAAAGTTAAGCAGAGGTGGTGAGCTGAGATTGTCACCATGCATAAGCCATCAAGTTTGTGCTGCACGGCTCCCAGCAGTATGGAAATACTGCTGAGCTGAAAGCTACAAGAACACAGCCCCAAAGAAAATGAGAACAAGGTAGGATATTAAATCTGTAATATTGCCAAAATAATAATAATAGAATGTTGTTTGTAAGAACTGAAAATATAAGTAGAAGTCAAAATGCACAGTTAGGGTTGTTTTTCCATAAATATGTACTTGATGAAATATCCTGGAAAAATAGAAATAGATCTAGATCCTTCCTCCCACTCCAAGAAATCCTTAGAAATGTTAGCAGAGAAGAAGGGTTCCAGATTGTGGTCAAATTATACAGAATTACTCACCTACCTAGGATATGTTGGCAGCTCTCATGGCAGCAGTATGGCAAGAACAAGGGTGGTGATACTTCAAAGTTGGGCCCTTCTGTGTTTGAAAGCACCAAGTCAGTCCATACTTTGGCAAGCCTTCCCAGAATAAAATACTCAGCCACGGACAAGACTTTCCATCTAGTGACTCTGCCCATGAGGATTTTTTGTTTGTTTGTTTGGATTAGTTGGTTTTTAATCTTATATTGTTTAATCTTGTTTTAAGGGGGGGGGTACTGTGTATATATAGTTGTATTTTAGCTTGCTTTACGCCACTTTGATTGCTTGGCAAAAAGCGGGATAGAAATAAAAATTTTATTTATTATTTTTATTTATTGTACACACATGGTTTTTTGTTTCTTAGTTGAAATGATCATTATTACCCAGTCTTTTTGGCATGAAGTTGTGGGTGAACATCTGAGGCTGCTTCCCCTTGTGATGATATTAAACATGTTTTTCCTATATTTAGTTCTTATTTAAGAGAGATGACTTCAGTTGACAGTGCCCTTTCATTTTGCACTGTGTACATGGCTGAGACCTGTATCTCGGATTTTTACTTCTTCAAAATGCCTACATTCAATTTATTTGCTTTGATAGCTGAACATTGCATGTAAGCACAAACATTTGTTCATATTGTAAAAACAATGCATTAAATGTGAAGAAAAATAAGCTAAAGATATGACCTATGATACACATACAGGAAATGAAAGTTATCAGTAAGTTCAACAAAAAAAATGTAATGAACTTTACTTCTTATTTTGTTTTTTATGTGTTTTATTTGTTTGGGGGGGAAATTATTTGTTCAAAATGTATTTGTAATTTATTGTTAAAGTCTTAAAGGATGGCCTAGATATTTCAAATCCTCTTAGCACACTGACAGAGATAACAGGATGCATCCTAAAAGACCTTGAAAACGTAAGACTCCCTAGGTTAAACATAACTCAAAATTTATAGTAATGAATTCAGTGAAGCAGAGATCTTCAAAGAAACTAGTTTTTCAGACTGTATGTGACAAATATGGGAACAGAACACAAAACTACTTCTTGTTTGATCCCAGTGCTGCTGGTGTGAGAAGCACAGCTTCAGGTCAAGGTAGTCTTTGGATTTGCTAGATGTGGTGTGGCGCAGAGAGGATCCCAATACACTTGATCAGGGATATCTCTTTTGGTTTTAAAACTGAGAACATTGACAAAGCAACTGTATATTTCTACTAATTAAAAAAAAATGTCCAGAAAGTACTGTTGATTTTAAAATGAATTGCTTACAGTGGCTTTTTAAGTGTGCCTCTCCAGATGTTGTTGGATTGCAGTTCCCATTGGTCCTAGCCAGCATAGCCAACTCATAATAATAAATGCTGGAAAAGGCAAACCCGTAATGTCTGGAGGGCTACACTTTCACTGCTTTTGAAGCAGCCATTTGTATTACTTTAACACATGAGTGTGTGACTTTGGCCCTCCAACTTGTTCATTTGCAACTCTTGTTAGTTCTAGACAACATAACCCATGGTGAAGGATGATGGCAGCTACATTTCAGCATCTGAAGAAACACACCTTCCCATCCCATTGTAACTATTTCTATTTCATGTATTAATAGCCCCAGGTGGTTTTAAACCTGATCTGTATTTCTGTTGTCTGAAGGGCTGAGCTTAATGTTCTTGGGTGAAGATTTGCAGCATGAAAGGAGCTTTTGACCCACTCAAAAATGTTTCCCAAAAGGCTCTCAAATACATATTTATGTTACTTTCACCCCAATCTTCTAAACAGTGAGAGTGCAGAACCTACCTGGGTTTCAGGTGCTTTGGGAAAAGGTAGAGTAGGCTTACTCAAGCTTTGCAATATTTGTGTTTGGAACAGCTACTGTGAAGGAAGTACAAATCAGGGCTGAACCCTCTCTAGAGGTCAAGATTACTAAAGTGAGGTTGTTGTACATTGGACATACCATGAGATGATTTGACTTGTTGGAAAAGATGATAACACTTTATAAAGTGCAAAACTATGGAAAAAGAGAAAGGCCATATTAATCAAATTTGGCTTTTTTACTTTCTGTTTCCCTTTGCATCCTCTGAAAATTTGTTCAAGAGCCTGGGAGGTTATGTGGGAATACAATGACATACACTGCAGGGGCCAGTGATCTCCAGCTCTTTCCAGAAAGAGTTGGCAAAATCCACACACACACACACACAGAGTCCAATTTCTCTTTTCTGGCCACAGTGGCTCCCCCAGCTTCATATTGCTGAACACTTCTGAAATGGATTATAGTATTTCTTTAAAGATTGCTTGGCAGCAGAGTCCCTGGAAAGCTACAGCACAGCCAATTGGCTTTAGTTAGAGATGAAGCTTATCAAGCTTATCAAGACTGACAGACTTTCAGCTGCAGAGAAAGAATTTTTATTTCCTCCCTGATGCTGCGTGTGTATTAAAAGAAATGATAATTTCTTATATTTTGTTACCCTTTAAAAAAATCTGCTACAAGATTGCAATGTAACTTCTCTTTTCATTTGTTCCTGTAAGACATTTGATTCTGGTTGATTATTGTAAATGTGCTGGGGTTATTCTTTTTCTTTGGATTTTACTTTCTTTGATGTTATTTTACTACTATGTGAGGAAAGTGCAGAGTGTGTTATCTTAACAGGGCTATAGCAGTATAAACCGAATTGAAATTAGTGAGACGTCTGCCAGTCTGAAGATGGTTCTATATGCCCCAACAGTGTTATTTTTCTTTAAACAGCTGGCTTGAGTTTTGGCAGCAAATTCAAAAGCCTTCTTATCAGCTCCAGTAGATGCCTCTGGCATCATTTGAAAAGGATTAAATTCCTAGATAAAGAATAATTATACATATTTCAAGACTAGCCCTGCATTGCCCAAAGAGAGGAGCCTGTGGCCAAATATAAAGCAAGCAACTATAGACTAAAAATGTAGTGACAGATAATCCTAAAAGACTCATAAAACATCTGTAACAATAATGAAATAAAAACAGTTAAGAAATAAAAAATAAGCAGCTAAATAAAGGCAATAATGTAGCAACAGCATGCAAACTGTTACGTGCTTCTAAGTTGAATCCAATTTATGCCAATCATACCATGCATTTTTCTTGGCAAGATTTATCATATACACTCAACTATAGGTTGACCTCATGTACAAGTTGAGGGTAAATTTTGGGTCCAAAATTATGGATTTTGATAGGACCCGTGGATAAGTTGAGGGTAAACTTTGGGGTATGTAACAACAAAGAATGTAAAGGAAGAAGCAAAGGAAAATGATGCCAAAGAACTTACAAAATTCTAGCAAACATAACTGTTGGTGCTCACCCTAAAAGCTGGATGGATGAGGGAACGACGATAAATGTTGGCTGTGCGATGTGTGGGGAGGCAACTGGGCATAGGCAGGACTAAAAAAATGCAAAGGATGAAAATGCAAAGCAGAAAAAAGGCATTAACAGTGATTAAAATCTTTAACTACTGTGATAACTTTGCCTGATTTACAAAGCTGACATACACACACAAATTCACATTCAGTTCTGGGATGCATCAGATCAAGGGAAGCAGTAGTGCCACTCTATTCTGCTTTGGTCAGACCTCTCCTGGAATACTCTGTTCACTTCTGGGCACTACAGTTTAGGAAGGATTTTGACAAGCTGGAACATGTCCAGAGAAGGGTGACCACTGTGTTAAAAAGTCTGGAAATTTTGTTTATTTAGTGTATAATAAATGAATATAATTAATATAAATGAATCAATATAAATGAATGTGCATATCTTCATTTGCACATTCATTTAGATTCATATTTAAACATTTTATGAGGAAATGACATTGTTCAAATTAGAACAGTTTTATTTAAGTAAATTCAATATTTAACTCAACACATGTGTAAATTTAACACACACACACACACACACACAAAAGCTGGGGAAGAGGAAGAGGAAGAGGAGAGGTGAGGTGATCAGGCCTGCCAAGTCTTGTGCCCCCTTTGAGTAACTTTCACACATACACCCCGGGGCTCCTGTTCCACCATTTGAGAACCACTGCCATAGATTATTTAAATAACTCTAAAGTGTGTAATTATGGTATCAAAATAGTTACCATATTTTCCGGCGTATAAGACGACTGGGTGTATAAGATGACCCCCAACTTTTCCAGTTAAAATATAGAGTTTGGGATATACTCGCCATATAAGACTACCCCTCTTCCAACACACACCAAATAAAAATTTAAAAAACATCAGATTTGATTTCAATATGGTAATTTTAATTCAAATGCTTTTGACATGCAAGTACTTAGCAGGAAAACTTGTTGTATACAAAACCTGGTTGGATTGGTCAGCTCTTTCTGCCTGCCCAGTCCTCCCTGTCTCCAAGATTTTCTTCTACCGTACTTGTACAGCACCACCCTTGCTGCTTTCATATGGTCACCACATACGGAGGGTATGTGGCCGTGGCCGTTTTTGAGCTCCCCCCACCATATGCGGCAACCATAGATTTTCCAGTCCGGCTCAGAAGTTTCAGCCCTATAATTCGACACCCGGTGTATAAGACGACCCCTGACTTTTGAGAAAATTTTCCTGGGTTAAAAAGTAGTTTTATACACCAGAAAATACAGTAAATGTTTTCTATACTTTGTTTCAGTCACTAATAAAAATGGAGAACATAGCATGAGATCAATGACAGACCGAGAACAGCTATGAAGGAACTAGATAAGATTCTCAAAGATATATCACTAATTGCATCACACTGCAGAAAATACTTACTTTAGCTAAATATATAGACAGGGAATCCATAAGACCAGAGAGAGAGAGAGAGAGAGAGAGAGAGAGAGGTTGCACTACTGCACATAAATATTTGTGCCAGTTTAATGTCTTGCTTTTGAAAGAGCTTAAGATTACGCTAGCAAAAATAGCTAGTTTGAAATGGAAAACAGCAGTAATAGTGGGCATTTCAAATATGAATCTTCATCTTTTCCATCATACTTGGCCTTTCCAGAACAGTGGTTTATTCACTCTAAACAGAAGGCTAAATCATAATAAAGTCTACGTGAAAGCTGAATGTGCTCGTCTTCAGGACTTCACTAGTTTGTTTCATTCATTGTATTTACGTCCATCTGATAAAGGAGTTGGAAATGAGCTCTGTAGCCTGATCCTGACAGTGAAACATTTCTATTAGCATATACAAAACAATAAACAATATAACTGTTTATATGAAAAGGGCTCAAACAGTAATCCATACAGTGCACTATTCTAAAACCCACGAAACCATCAGTCTTGAGTTCCAATAATGAGATCTCCTTCAGCACTCTGGTAGAGTTTGAAGGTGCAGGAAATGAGCTTAGATAGTGGTTGAAGTGAAAATATCAGATGGTGGTTGCCTAAAGGAGGTTTCATGCACTAGCAATCCAAATGCCTTGTGTATTTCATTCCTTTCTTCTTAATGGTTTTTCTACTGTAAGGAAGGAAAGGCACTATTAGAAAACAAAAGGAGGGTTAGGAATGAAGTATGGTTGGCTTTTGGATTGAGTGAGGTATGTGTAGGGTGACCAGACATCCTCCTTTTCCAGGACATGCCCTCCATTTCAATCTTCTGTCCAGGAGGAATTTCAAAATGCCCTCCATCTGCACTGCAAAAATAATCGGGTTTGACAATACTTTAACTGCCATGTCTCAATATGATTGAATTCTGCGATTTGTAGTTTGTTGTGGCACAGAGTAAATCCCAGAATTCCATAGCATTCAGCCATGGCAGTTAAACTGGTATCAAACTAGATTATTTCTGCAGTGTAGCTGCATCCTTTAAATCATGAATTAATGTTTATGTAAGTGTTTTTATCTTTTTATTTGGTAATGTCCTCCATTTTTCTTGAATGTCTTACATTTTTGTGTTGCCTTGTGCTGCTTTCCAGTTAGTCACCAGGTCAGTTGTAAGGGAGATCAGGGAACAGAGTCACACGCCCCCTGAAATAACAGGCTTGCAACCTGGGTGACCTCCTGAACTTAACTCTGAGCCTGGATGCCCAGGTTTCAGCAGTGGCCAGGACTGCATTTGCACAGCTAAAACTGGTGTCCATTCCTTGAGATATTAGATCTGGCTACTATGACACATGTCTTGACTACATCCTGTTTTGACTACTGTAACACATGCTATGTGGGGCTGCCTTTGGAAACTCCAGCATGTTACAAATGCTGCAGCCAGAATGCTGAATGCAGTTACAGGGAACACATAATTCCTCTGTTAGGAAAGCTTCACTGGATACTGGTTCATTTCCATGCAAAGTTCAAAGTGCTGGTGATGATTTATAAACTCCTACTACATGGTTTAGGTCCAGACTAACTGCTCAGCTTCTGTAGGCTGAAAGAGAATGTTTCACTGTGCCATTCTTATCAATACTAAAATATCTTGGGAGGGCAGGCCCTACCTGCTATACTTCCATCTCCCCTGGCTGCTTTTCATTTAAACAAAAGAATTCCCAGGAGACATAACCATACCATTTAGATGTCTGACCTTTAGGAAAGATTACAGACATACTCAGCATGCAATTTTCATAATTTTTCACTTGGGCAAATGAAGCAGGCAGACTTAGGTGACACGCACTGCCTCTGGGTTGCATACACATTAGCGGTTGGCCTCAATTGTGAGAGGTAGATAGGCTCTGAATTGTGGTAATTGGTGAAAGCTGGAGGGCCTTGTTTGGAATGATATTGAGAGGGAAGGCGATTACAGCTGGCTAGCAGACTTTCTCCTTCTGTTATCTTGAGTAATTTGTCTCCCTTCCTTCTGTCATCCAACTTTCTAAGTGCAGGCTGCCTTCACGAGATGATATTATTTGTAAATTATTAAATGACCAACACAATACAGCCTGAAACAGACCAGGAGCCAGTGATCATTCACCATGGTCAGTTAATTTTTCACTACTTAAACGGGTTAGCTTAATCTGCATAGAATTATATGGACTTGATCTTCAAAAATAGCTCACCAGATTACCTTTATCTTAACCGAGGGTGTGTGTGACCAAGTTACACTGAAGGATATTGCTTTTTTTCCAAAAAGAGCAATGCTAGTAATGTTTTAGGCATTTAAAATATGACACAGTAGACAATAATGTCTCTGCTTTCTTTAGAATGTCTTGTATTATACAATATTCATTTTTCAATTTGTTCCCATTGATGCCTTTGAGCATTGTACCTTTGAAGTTCAAGGTATTACACTCAAAAGCTGTCAAAGCTTCAGCACTAAAGTGGCAGTTCAACTCTTCCTAACCCTCTCAAGGGATTTCCCTCTCTCTCTTTTTCTCTTTCTCTGCTTTTGAAAAATATCTATGCTGTTAGGTCCAAAACCAAATTATAGTTTTATGGGTTAATTAGATGCAAGTTGCTCGTATCTAGCCAAAGTATGAAAGAAATTACATTAGCAGAACGAGAATGCGGTATGCTACATCTCCTAGGGCACATCCTCGATAGAATTTTATTAACATGGATTATTTATCTTCTAACATAATTAATTCATAATCAAGATGGAGGAAATACTGGAGAAAAATCAACAGGGACTTTGAATCCTCACTCTATGATATTTCAGTTCAGTTTTATATGTGGGGCAGTGGATCATATATCCACTCATTCTGCCATATCTTACAGATAGGGTTGCCATAATTCTCTACTAAAAACCGGGACAAAATGTAGGACAAAATTTAGACCAAAATATAGGACAATTGTAGGATAAAATTTAGCCCAAAATGTAGGACATTTAAGAAAAATGGAAGACCTTGAATGTCCTACATTTTGGGCTAAATTTTATCATACAAATTGTCCTATATTTTGGTCTAAATTTGTCCTACATTTGTCCCGGTTTATAGTAGAGAATGACATTCCTATTTTAAGGGCAGTTAAAGGACAGTCTTTTGATTGAAGCCACATCTTTCAGGGGTTTTTAGTCCAGTCTGGTTTAAAGGTCAAGACCTTTGGGAGGGAGACCCCAGCCCCGATTTTTTCTCTTCAGCAGTTAGAACTTAAGACAACTGACTGAAAAATCACATAGTTTTTTCCCACTATGGTGAGAATTTCTGTTTTACAGTAAGGATTTCTCTAAATATATGTAGCACATGCAATTTTTATGCAAACTCTGCAGTCTTTTGTCCTCTTTTTTGATGGTATACAAACAGCTGCATTGTATTTCCCATTGTGAAGTCAGTATCAATGCAGTGTATAGACTGTTACTGATTCACTTAATGATAAGATTGTTTAGTTCTTGAAATACCCCACAAATATTTTTATCATATTATCTGCACAAATATTTGTCCCAAAACTATTCCTAGTGAGGATGTGCAGGTGTCCTTCCACATTTGCATGTTAAGCATTCACAGATTTGATTATTTGCAGGCTGACTGCAAAAGAGGACAAGACACTGCACAATGTAGGACATTTTAAAAAAAGCTAAAAACACTAATGTAAATATAAATTCATTCTAGTCATGCTCAAAATGGAAGGTATTTTGAAATTCCTCCTGGACAGAAGGTGGAAATGTAAGACATGTCCTGGAAAAAGAGGACATCTGGTAACCCTGATTGTTCAAAGATTACTGTAACTGCTGCCACTGCCCTACAATACTTTTAACAGGGATTTCGATAACATATCCCTTCATCCTGTTGGATACTCTGTGACTGACCTGGATGGAATTAACTGCTGAACAGTTCTTGTATTCTAACCACCTGATTACTAGGATTCTTGCTCACTAGAGAATGGGACACCACCCAAGTGAGTGAGTGAGGGAATATGTACATTGCGTTAAATACAGTTTGGGGGTGCTAGAGATATTTTTTTCTATGTTTCCAGGGTCCTATGTACCAACACCTATAAAAGTTGAGAGCCAACTGTAGCATTATTTGTACTAGACACCCTTTGCATGTCAAGTCATGCTGTCAGCAGTTCTTTTCGCTTTGCTTAACCTTTTAAAAAAATACACAAATTGTGGTTATTTTTATGTGGTGTGTTTCTGTGCCCAAGGAGCAGACAGAGCCCATCAAGACATTATATATACACAGGTCATTGAACATCTATCATATGGTTGCTACTTTCTGCTTCAACCACCCTGGGCTACAATTTGACCTACTTCTGCTACTTGAAAGGTGAATTCTCTCAGTCCATGATCCGAATGGATTATCAGTCCAACTTTTTTTAAAAAAACATTTTCATGTAGAAGATACTGTTACCTGGTGTAAATTATATTTCAGTTTTTCATTAACTCCTTTCTTCTTTTCGTAATTAAGGTAAGATTAAATGTTCTTGATTTGTTCACAGACTAGAACTGGAGAAAACAGTAATGTGTCTTGATTGTTTATGCTCCACTGCATTGTATGGCTCACTTGCTTGCACAATGAATTTCAGGCTTTTCAGCACATTTTCAAGGTTGTCTTATTTCAAAGCTTGCACTGAGGGAGCAAGGAGAATGTTGTTGATGACATTTACACTAGTAGAGTTTCAAGCATGGACCAAAGTATGACTAGCACTATTGGCTTTAACATTTATGGCTTATTTTTGAATGGCATCTTGAAAGTGTCACACAGCATGGATATTAATTACAATATAAAATATTAAGCACCCAAACCTATGCTATGGGAAAGCCATTGTTTGGAAAGTTATTTTTTTAAAAAAAAACTTTCATTTTATTAAGTTATTTAAGTCATTCCTGTTTCTTCGAATTATAGAATTATAGAGTTGGAAGAAACCCCAAAGGCTGTCACGTCCAACCTCCTGCCATGCAGGAATACACAATCAAAGCAACCTCTTTTAAATCAAACTCCTGTTTAATTAATTAATTAATTAACAATATTAGCTAATTGCATCCATTTTCCATTACATTCTTTGAATGGAGATCAGAGAATGCAGTTGATCAGAGAATGGCATAACACTTGAAAAATTCCACATTCCAGTGCTCCATCAATAAAATATATTAGAAACAAACCTCCTTTTTTTCTCAGATCTGTCTGTGTTCTCTGCAGAACCTTCCAATTTTGTGTTTGCCCAGAAACCTGTCCCAAGATATAAGGTGCTGGACCAGTTTATTTGAAGGAAAGAAGAGGGGGAAAATACTCCTGCATCTACTGCCTTAGGCTAGTGTGGGTTTGCTGGGCTAAGGAACTGATGGCTCCATCACCAGGGTCTCTTGTCTCCATTTCCATGACATTGGTCTGTAAAAATGATACAATCTGTGATCAAAATCCCAGAATAAGATAAAACAGTAGATCTCCCTGGGTACAACTCAGTCTAAATGGAAAAAGATATGATCCAAGCTGAATGGTTGGCATCATTTATCTAGCTAGAAATTTCTGATATTACCAACTGGCCTTCCCAGTTTTTTACTTCTTACTATTTACTTCAAAATAGTAAGATCTACAAACTGAGACTGAGTGCCTCTAGGGCAATGGACTGATGAAACATCTGACTGAAATTGTTATAGGAAGAATAATGATAGCACAATTACAAGCTACATGGAACATGCCACATTATCTGACAAGATCTCACTGGTTCCCACATTCCTTGATAGAGTCCAACAAAGCATAGATGGTTCAAAACCATCAGAATCAATTTTAAAATAAATAAATAAATAAATAAATAAATAAATAATATACCATCTTTAAAGATCAGCCTGAGATGTTGTCAAAAAAGGTGAAATAAAATCTTATGGGACTTAAAGATTCAGACATAACTGTGTAGAGAAATAGAAGGTTTTGATAACAAATCTGGCAGAATTGAAGATACAAAATATCAAGAGCTAGAAACTGTGATCCAGCACTTCTGGGAAAAGAGAACAATTGTTGTTCCTTTGGCGATAGGTGCCCTTGCCTTTTGGTAGCCAATTATTTTGGATGCCTGGAGCAGCAGCTCCATGGAAAGGCAAAGAACAACCAAAGCAGCCACTTTGGGATGACCAGAGTGCTTTATAGCTGGTAACTTTAAAGCAGCCACTTTGTGGAGTGTAGCCTCTTAGAGCTCTGGCCCTGTCTTTGTGTTTACATAGAACGGACAAGCACCATGGTTTATCCTGTGCAGTTCTTGGGAAGCTCTCAGCCAATGGCGCCCCGTCAGGGTCGCAAAAAACCCGCCGAGAAGTGGGTTCTTTTTGCTTCTGCGGAAGCCGCGGTGTCTGGTTGCACTCTCCATCCGGGCCGCAAAGGGGCGGTGTTGAGCCACCCATCTGTAGAGGCCCTTAGATTCATATATTCCCAATTTTGGGGACAGGGAGGAACTGTGGCTCTCCTCCCTGCCAGTGGCATCACTAGGGCTGACGTCACCTGGTGTAGTAACTCATGGTGTCACCCCCAATTGGCCTTCTCCCATCCCACACCATACAGAATCCTTAGTAATGTTTTTTGTACTGTTACTCATAAATCATAATTCTTGTATATCACTGAATGTAATGGCAATAGTTGTGGCATGAACTACTAGCAGAATTAAAATTATACCTTTAAATTACATTATCATATACGCAGCCCAAATGTATTTACATAAACATAGGCCCGTTCTGCATGGGCGGAAAGTACGTGCGCAGCATGTACTAGGGTTACAAAGGGGCGTCCTTTCCAGATGCCCCTAACCCTAGTACACGCTGAGCGTGTACAAAATGGCCGGTACCCATTCTTGTGGCATCATTTCCGTGGCGCAAAAAGAAGGCCCTTTTTGGGGCTTCTTTTTCAGCCACCGGGAAGCCTCGCCGTCCGGAGGCTTCCCAATGGCGGAAACGGAGGCGCCAGCAGACCGCCCTTTTTGGGCAGTCTGTAAAGCACCATAGTTTCATTTGGTTAAAGTGAAAATTTGGTAAAATGTGATGTTTTTTAAGAAAATGTAAAAATAATTTAATTTAAAAAAAAAACACCTGGGGACTCACCTTTCTCCTCCCACTAAGCTTTGTCCCACTCACACCATCTCTTCAGCATTTTAAAGGAACACAGTTAAATGCCACATCCCCATTTCTGCCAAAATGTAGATGTTTGGGGCAGTGGTGTCACCCTATCCTAGGGTGTCACCTAGTACAGTCTGCACCCCCTGAACCCCACTAGTGATGCCACTGCTCCCTGCAGGCATGCAGTCTCTTAACAACTCTCCCCAGCATGAATATGGCCCTTAGGTCAAATTAGGCTCTTCACTAATAGTTTAAAGAGTGGCTGTGCAACTCAACATTTTCAACTGAATTTAGAGAGATGCATGTGTATTTCTGTGGTTTCAAGTCTCCTGTTTTCTTAGGCAAGGGATACTCAGAAGTGGTTGTGCCAGATCCTTCCTCTGAAATAGAACCTGCAGCAGCTGGTATCCAATAGCTGTTTCCCCTCCAGGTACTAACCAGGGCTGCTCCTGCTTAGCAGCCAAGATGAGACAGGATCTGGTGCCTTTAGGGCAGATCACAGATTACATTTAGAAGATGGATAGAAAATGTGATTTTCTCATTTATTTCTCGGATGGACTCATAGGGAAGAAGTGCTACTGAAATATCCCCCTCCCTGCCCTTTCCATATTAAATTGTAATTGTGAGTATTGCACTAAAAGCAGCCATCTGGGCAAAACAGTCATCCCTCTTATGTACATTCAGAGAAGTCTCCTTTCAAAAGACTCTCGTCGCTCTGAGTGACCCCTTTCCTTGGTGCCCCAAATAATGTGGCTTTCTGCCAGTGTTTTCAAGGCGAACCGTGAGATTTCTTCGGCCTGCCAGTGTGATCCTTTTCTCTTCGTTTGTTTTAAACGATATTAGGATGTAAATGTCACATCGGTTTCCGAGAAGCCTCATAATCTGGGCCATATACATTATGTAAGGTTTCTATGGCAACAGTTTCTCTGGGGTGGAAAGGAGCTGTCTGCAGTTTCCACAGAAACTGCTCCCTGCTGAGACAGGTGCCTTGGAGAGAGAAGGGATGGGAATAGAAATGAGGATGGTCCCGTGATCTCTGCAGCATGCATACATCATAGCAAATACAATCATCATTATCATCATCTCTTCCTCCTCCTTCTCCATAGCCTAGAGGGATGTATGGGGGGGAGGGAGATTTGGAGTCCTGCATCCTATAATACAAATCCCTCCATCCTACCTTTGACCTATATGGAGGTGGCTCTGTTGTTTGGGGTTTGGAAATGTCACTCATGAAGGAAGAACCGAAACCAGGCACTTCATCTTTTACGGTCCAGTCTTTGAAGCATCGATTTGCATGGGAACATTTGACTGGTAAATGTCAACTCTTCCTTTCCTTTCTTTGAGAGCCAGCAAAGAGGAATCTGGGTACAGTAGAGGGAGAAAAAACATCTAATGTTTCTTTTTTCCTTTTTAAAATAAGCAACCATGATGACTTGAAATTGTTTATCCAAGGTATTAATGTGTTCAGTGAACTGTGGCACATATTGCATGATTCCTCCGTACCCCAAATGCTGATTCATCCAGTGCTTGATTTATGTCATATCAACCCACTGCAGTGCTTAATAATGTTTGCAAGATATATTAGTGTAATGTTTTCATTTTTTTAAAAAAGAAAGGAGCATACCACTGTTATTTATCTAGTTTCACGGGTGTGGTGAGGAGGAATTCGATGGCATTCTCTGAAGGTTTAATGCTGGCATAACTGAAGATTAACATGCTGGCTATTTCATCTTCTCCTGTCACCTCTTTTCCTCTTTCTGGGGAAAAAAGCCTGACGTGGTTATTAAATCTGGCAGCTGTGTGGTTCGTGTATAAGGGAAAGCAAGTAGAGCAGAGCATGTAAAAAATGAGTGGCTTTTAGATAACAGCCTCTTCTTTTGCTGGTCTCTGGCTTGAAAGGCAGTTCAAAGGGCTCTTTCTCTCCTTTGTAAATTGCTAATCTCTGGATCAGTGCACAGGTCTCAGAAATCATTGCAAATGTAAGTATTCCTGGCTTTCCTTTTGCTGTTTCCGGGTTGCCAATTGAAGGGTGGTGTTCTGTTTGATTTTATTATAATTTCAGTCCAGTGTTGTAGCTGAAAGAGCAACAAGAGGAAAGGCAAAAGAAAGTAAATTTTATTTTGTAGGGCTGAACTTTTTCAGTGGCGAGAAGAGAATGGGAAAAGAGAGAAAGAGAAGAGCTCTATAACTCTATAGAATAAGTAGTCATATGTCACAGTGATTAGAGGTTGCTAGTGTGTTGTGAGGTAAATTCAGGAACCTCAAGCTTTTTAAAGGACAGATCTAGACATTTGTCAGGAACTATTTATTCCTTAAAACAGAAGGTTAGGAAACCCTGGTTAAATATTATGGGGTGGGGTGGAGAGAGTTCCGGAACTGTAGCTGAGATATTCTGCAGGATCTGGCAGCAAAAGCTGCAGCAAACAGCCATTATAAGGGAGTGTTAAACCACATCAGACGTGAAAAGAAAAATGCCAACAGAATGGTGAGCAATGGCTTTTTTAAAAAATGAAGCTTTCTTAATGCATAAATAGCATGATCTTACATTTCCTTTGACATGCAATTGTTTAATAATGGTGCGTGGGAAACACTGTAGTTGCAGTGATGCAGCAGGCATAATAATTTCTTAATGATTCAAGCATAGATTTTAACATCAAGGAATCTCTCTTTTTGGTCAACATTTTGCACTAAGTGGCACCAATTTTTGCTTTTTGTGTATAAGAGTACAACCAACTGGGATTGTAGGCTACATCTCACAGTATCGTACTACATTATAAACAATATTTGCATACTAGAAATGGTGCAACTAGTACCACGTGTGCTCATATCAGATAATTGCATGAGAAATGCCTGCCATTTCCAATTTGTCTGACTTGTCATGTCCTGTTTTGCTTATTTCCAGGATGAATTATTTACTGGCTATTCAGTCATGGCATTGTTCTGTGTAGCAATTTTATTACTACAATTCTTTTGCATGCTTGTTAAAGAAGGGAAGCCTGAAAGAAATAGAAAGCTGCATATATTATATCTCAATTTGAATGATCAAGTAAGCTATGATTTTAGAGCATGGGAATTTTCCATGGTTTTGCATGCTCCTTCTTCTCTTTTCATGTGCAGTACAAATTCTCCTATTTTTCTATTATTACTGCAATAATAATAGTTTGTTGTAATATCTGGTTTGGGGAACTATAGTTAAAACTAACTTCTAAGTCATGGTTTTCAAACACACTTCAAATCATGGAGCTATATCCAGACTTAGATATACTTAAGAGTCGACCCATTTAAGTCAGTGAAATTTAGCATAGCCATGAGTAATGTAAGTCCAGTTTCTTCAAGTGGATGATTAAATCTGATTCAGATTTGGAGGTTAGTAATAATGATGGTTTGTCTAAGAGAGAGAAAGCAAACACTGGTTGCTGTAATCCAGAAATAGAGGAGTGAAACCATATGGAAGACACACGAGTGTGTGGGTGTGGCATGCTGAGCTATGACTATCAAGGCTATAAATGAAACTAACTATCTTAAGGCATTCTTGATTTTACTGCAATGAACTTGGATTCTGTGCATTTGATTTTGTATGCCTATGTATATAAGAAGCCCAAAAAGATGGATACTAAATTTTACTGAGGCCCAAAGACAAATAAAATATTTATCTGCATTCTGGCAAAATATATGCAATGTGGGGGTATATATTTATTTGTCTACTCCATTTCTATGCTGCCTTTTCAACACAAATGATGCTCAGAGCAGCTAAACGTAACAAATACAAGATTGTAACTGAAGCTTAGAAATCAGGTGAAGCACATCAATAAAATGAAGAAACAAACCACACCCACAAGTTAAATCTATTTCAGTAAATGGCAAGCAAGCTTATGTTTAAGATCTCATTTTGTCTTTTTGGTGACCAAAAAGCCCCCGACCCCTTTGACAGAGGGTCCCAGAGCTGGAGAAACTATTCAAAAGGCCTATTCTTATATTCCAAGTAGGATACACACTCATTGGTCATTCCTGCTTGCACCAGGAGTAGCTAAATAAACCATGGTTGCAGGCAACTTTCTTTCCCTGGCTTGTTCCTCCAAACAAACCAGAAAAAGAAAACAAGAACAAACTCAGACGATGTTTTAAAAATCTAATTTCTTGGAAGGAAACAGACAACAGAGTAAACCAAATGTGTCATGGGACTACACCCGGCTTCTTTCTCAAAGATCTTAAAAATCTCAGTAGGCTAAAATAGGAGATGAATATGGACTGATGCCAAGTTCCACAGTTCTCTATAGATCATAAGAAGCACTGACAATCAAGTCTACACATGAACCAGTAGCCAATGGACCAATTGTAATATTGGAAATAGCTTTTCCCCTATAACTGCCCCTAATAGGTCATGTGGTATCAGCATTCTGAACTGTCTGACATTCCTCAACATTTTTTTCAAAGGCAACATACAGCTTGTTACAGTAGTCCAAATGAATACATCTACAGTGTATGAGAGTGAGCATGGTACATGGACCAATGGACTGATTTGATCCAGGATGGTTTCCCATCTTCCTGTACAATAATTTGCAAACTGCAATATGCTTGGAAGCTAGTGTGGTATAGTGCTGGGCTCTATATGCCATGAGACTGGGGTTCAATTCCCTTCTTGGCCATGGAAGCCCACTGAGTGACTTTGACCAAGAAACTCTTTCTCAGTCTCAGAGGAAGGCAATGACCAACTTTCTTGACAAATCTTACTGAGAAAATCTTATGGTACTTTCAGTTGAGTGTTGCCATTAATCAGAAATGACTTGAAAGTAGACATCAACAACATGTATGTATATGATATCTAGTTAAGATGTCTGACATACAGCTGAAGTGTGTGTCAATACAACAGGCCCCAATTGGTTTGGGATACTCGACTTAGCTGTGACAATATACTCCTGGCTGCTACTGAATAGTCTTGAATCTTTGTTCACTGATGGGGCTTTTGACTGTCCCAGAGTACCTTATTTTTATCTGGATTAAGCTCCAATTTGTTCACTCTCATCGAGTTGACTACCAACGTAAGACCATGAATTAGAATGTGAACAGCTATTTTGTATCTAAATAGAAAGGAGAGAGTGAATTGAATCTTAGCAGCTTATGGGTAGCACCAAAAACCCAGCTTCTAGACAACCACTCCGTTGTGTTAAATGCCTGTTACATAGTAGGAAGAACAAGATGAAACTGTAAGGCATAGCTGTGTTAGCCTGGAAAATCAGTATGCAAAGGGATCTTGTAGCACCTTTGAGACTAACTGAAGTCTGAAACACACTGCAGAAATAATCCGGTCTGAGACTGCTTTAACATCCCTGGCTCAATGCTAGGGAATCCTGGGAATTGGCGTTTATTATAGCACCAGAACTGTCTGACAGAGAAGGCTAAATGTCTCACAAAATTACAGTTCCTAGTAGCCCCTAGCATTGAGCCAAGGTAATTAGAGTGGTCTTGGACTGGATTATGTCTGCAGTGTGGTTTGGGCCTGAAAGAGAGAAATTGGTAGCATGAGCTATCATAGACTTGACTCTACTTCCTTAGATGTATGGAGTAGAGAGGAAAGTCCAGACACAGACCTATATAAGCATTCTCTGTGTGGGGATGTCCATAGGAATACAAAACTTTGTGGGCATGAGAAGAAGTGACAACTTCAGTTTTAAAATGGTTCTTGTGGGGGGAAAGACAGGAGGAAGGATGTTGCCTAAAGCCAAGGTGAGTAGATAACCATATGAATGAGTACTGGGATGTAGTGTGAGAACAAAAAAGAAGACATACAGGCTGTGCAGACTGCCCCTAAGGGGCGGCCTGCAGCCGCCCGCAGCTCCAACAGATCAGGGTCGTGGCAACCGCACGCTGCAGCCCTGATATGGCCTTTCCAGGGCACAAAAAGGAGCCGCAAAAAGCGGCTTCTTTTTGCGCCCTGGAAAGGGCGTGATACCTCAGCAGCATGGCTTTAAGCCGCTCCTTTGGCATGGCACCATGTGGATGTAGCGCCAGAGGAACGCAATGACTCCGTGCACCTTATAGAGTGGTGCAGGGCATCACACCACCCTGGGGCAGAGTCAGAGCGTTCATTATGTGGACTCCATGCCCTGACTCCACCCCCAGGCCAACATTAATGGCCAGTGTGCACAGCCTCATAATGAACTAGCCAAGTGAGCCCTCATGGGGCTGGGGGGCTGGTTTCTTGGCACACTACACACATTACAGTATAATTCTAGCTAACCTCTCCATCACTAGCTAACCACCTCATTGCCTTCCTCCTAGACTGAGAGCATGTGACTTTCCCAAGATCACCCAGTGGTTTTGATAGCCAAGCTGGGAATCAAAACCTAGTCTCTCTGCTCAAACCACTATGCCACACTGTCTCTCACCACCTAGACAGGATTGCTCAAAGAAGCAGAGCAAGTGACTCACAATTAGAATATTGGTCTGAGATTTGATTGATTCTGGCTGTATTCTGTATCAACCTAACTTATTTCACAGGGTTTTGAGGATAAAGTGAGGAGGAAAAAGTAATACTGGTTGTCTTGAATTCATTAGAAGAAGTGGTGGATATAAATGTTAGTAATAAATAAATACTGGAAATATTCTAGTGATGCCTTCAACCACACATAAACTATGTGGGGAAGTTTAATTGTGGTTCTGGCACAATTAAAACAATGTATGATTTAAACATGGCATATATATTCTACACGTAAATGATAACCTCTTCCATGTACCAGAATACATGTTCCTCTGATATTGTCCCCCCCACCCCAGCTAGTTCAAACATAGAATTTATGCTTCATGGAAAAACATATATGGGATTAGACATGGAAGATGCTATTCCAGAATTAATTGTGAAAACTATTAAAACCTAGATGGCCATGGATTTGTGACAGTTCTCTAGCCTACAGATAAAATTTACATTAGTAATCAGTTATTGCTCAGGCAGTAGGTAATTACAAAGCAAAAGCTAACCAGTGAAGCTCAAAACTGGTTAAGGACTTAAATTAAAAACTGCCCAATATAGATTAATGTGAACATGCTCCTGGTGTAATGTATTCTTGAACTGTAAGCATTTTTCTGCCTTTGGGTACGCAAACTGCAGTTTGTTTTAAAGCATATTTTGTCACCTTATCATTTCCAGTACCTCTTGTTTCTTTACATGAACAGCTAGTGCCATTAATTCACCATAAGATGTTGCAATCTGAAAATGTGCAAATATACATTTTTAAAAACCCTAGAAGTCATGATGATAAAAGGCAGTTTTAAAGCAGCAGAATGATGCACATAATGTACCTTCTTTGTGTAGAACTAATTATGAATGCTACTGCATGGGTCTTATCAGCCATGAAACACAGTACTTAGGAATCAATAATAATTGATTAAAAAAGAAGCAATTATTTACAGTGTAATTACGGAGATGCTGGTGGTAGTTCAGTTTAGTGCTGACCTTGACACTTTGGGTACAGAATCTTAATAATTGCTTCCCGTTCAACATGCCAGCTTTGTTCTCAGAAAATGTGGGGGGGAAAAGATTGCACTGAGGCAATATTTAACATAGGTAGTAAACAAAATTGCACAACATTTCTCTATCTGTCTTGAATAAAGTATGTTCCTTTTTTAGTTGTGTAGATTATGTTTTTCTTTCTATGGTGTGGTATGCAAATTAAACAGCCATTCAGATTTGTTCCTAGGATTCATGATATTGGGGGCAAGGACCATTTATTTTCTTCATCTCCCCATCACATCAAGTGGTCCACACATTTGTGTTTTGGAAGCACCAGAAGTAATCTAATGTTACTCCTGCTTACAAAGTCAACCTTTTAGATTTTTTCCTATATTTTGAGAGTTGTGAGAGAGAAACAAGTGAACAGACCACATCTTAGAACTGTCCTGTGGCAATGTTGATGATTTGGGGCTGATTTTTCTTTTTTTTTGTCTTAATGCTTTTTTTCCAGTTTTGGGGGTGGTCTGATATATGCCTGAGGCCCACAAAAATGAGGTTGGGCCACATTTTGACTATCCCTAGATAGAGTTGTTTAGATAAACAGTTAAGCACGGTTTTTCTTTACATTTCTGTCAAATTCCCACACTGGGCAAAGAGCAGCCCATGAGCCGTGTCTTCAGTCCCCCCACTCCAAATATTTTGAAACAAAATTTGGCAAACTTGGGGGAGGATGCTCAAATGACCTCCAGGCCTCTTTAAAGCCATGAGGATGAATTATGTCATGTCTTTGGCCTCCAGGGACTTTTTTAAGGCCCAGGGCAGGATTATTTGTGACCTTCTGGGTCACTTCTGGGCTAAAAAAAAGCCTTCATCTGGGTCTAAAATGCCCCCTATCATGGTGAAACTGCCTACATGTCCTCATGGAGTTGTGGGAGGGCCTTTTTGGGCAGAAACTATTAAGCAAAGGAAAAAATGCATGTAGTTGCATGGCAGTGTTCCCAAGATCCCATGGAGGACCAGGACAGCTGCCCACCCTTGCCTTATCTGAACAAGACTCGTGACAAATATAGAGAAAGGTATCCAGCTGTTTGGAGTAGTTTATTAAACACACACACATTTAAAAAAAAACCAATATTTCAGATGTAGCTTTGATGGATTGGTCTAATGTCTGGTATACAGCCTTGGTGTATACTTTCCCTACACTAAAATATATAGATTGGACCTTGGCAATTATAATCAGTCTATATTCCAGAAGGCCTTTTTCGAACACAAATCCACCACATGGCCTATACATCATGTGGGAGAGACAGTATTGGATATTGAAAATATATTGGACAGTATTGCATTTTGAAAAGAGGAAGAATGATGTTAAGATAACGCTACTGTGATGATTAATTGAATGCTTTCCTTTCACCATCTAATAGAAGTTTGAAGTGAGGAGGGAGTCTGGATTGGACAACAGTGCAAGGAAAAGTATTAGAGCCATTCCCTCCTCCATCAAAATTATTTTCTCCAAACTGCTTTTAGTGGAAGAAAATAGTATCTAATATTGGATATTCTACATGATGTCTACATTGCATCAATTTATTTTTAAATCATTTTTTGGCAGCGGTGAGGTGTGTCACTTTTGTTACTGTATATGCAAAAGATGTATGCAAACACATATTCAGCTAATGTTGACTTTCACAAATTCCACTGAAGATAGCAATAATAAAATTTCAACTAAGAAAGAATTGATAAAGAGCAATGAAAAGCAATAGCAGTAAAGAACAAGAACACAAATGGCACGTGGCTGGTACCAGGAACTCCAGATGACATTTTGCAAAAGACTTGCTCAAAGATCTGATTGTTGTGGTTAACAATTGCCATTCCTCAGAATAGAGTAGGCAAGAAATGGGTTCTTTCAGTAGGATTCAGACTCGTGTGGTCATTATCCCGACTTCAATGTGCTCAGTTTTTTCTGTGGACATTGCTAGCTTTCAGTCTTAATTGTACTGTGATCAAAGAGAAAAGCTATCAGTAGACACAATGAGATCCAGAATTTTAGCTTTTAACACAGTGACCTTAGATAAGGGACAGAACAATTCTCACAAAAACTGGGTTAATGGAAAGATGACATATAACACATTCCATTAAGGAATACAAAGAAATGCTTAAGTCGCTTATATGTACTGCTGATATAGTTCTAGTTTGCTTAATTATAATGTAGAATTGCCTAGAAGTTCAGCTTCAGACTCCTGTCAATGCAGGGTATTTGTAGGAATCAGATGTACTTTATCACTATAACTGGTTTAAACAAACACACAGCACCTATGGAATATTTGCATACATGCTATCAAATTATTCCACTAAGGGCTCTTATAAAATGGTTAAGGAAAGCATGAATTCTCATGATACAGCTCTATAAGTTTTGCTGGTATGGTTGGTCTACATCCACTTTTTCCATTCTTGGGGAGACAACATTTGCTTGAATTTTTACTACAGCTGTGGCTAAGGTGGCTCTATGGAAGGGCATTTTTTCTCTTCTCTATTGTTTTTCTTCTTCCCTGAATTAATATTTAAATAAACCTTTACTGACATTGAATTTTATGTGCTTCTTTCACAGCTGTGTTTTCCTATATTTTGACTATATTTTTCTACTTAGCAGAAAAAACTTTAAAATGCTAGCATTTAAAAATTATTTTCAACTTTAAAAACTCTGCTAGTTAATTAATAAAATGCCCAAATCTCCCATATTGTTGTTATGTTCCTTCAATTAATTTCTGAATTATGACTCTCCTAAGGCAGACCTATCCTGGGGTTTTCTTGGCAAGATTTGTTCAGAGGAGTTTGCCATTGACTTCGCCTGAGGCTGAGAGCATGTCACCCAGTGGGTTTCATGGCCAAGTGGAGAATTGAACCCTGGATTCCAGAGACGTAGTCCAACACTCTAACCAGTAATTAATGAAGTGCCCAGATCTCCCATATGTTATCAAAATGTTATTATACATACTGTTAAGACACAAAATGATGTGTACAGTAATTCAGTCTTATCAGGACTCCTGTCCTGCATGTTTCTTGTGTCCTTTTGCACAGTACAATCACAATGCTTTGATTCCACTTTAACTGCCATGGTTACATCCTATGAAATCCTTGGGTTTGCAGTTTAGGATTTAGAATTAGTTGTAGTGACTCTTCAAACTACACATTTCAAGGTTCTATTGGGTGCAGCATGGCAATTACAGTATCATTGTGTTATATTTGTGTATTGTGGATGGGTTCTGCAATTAGTTTGCGATTCCCAGAGGTATACCATTACAGGAATGTAGGATTGACTCCAAATGCATTGCCATTGAGGACCATGGGTGGTAAATGTGTTGTCATGGAGATGCAACCAGCAAGTCACATTCCTGCAGCCTCCTCATGTATCTAGTAAATATATGAGGATGTATGCCTGAAGATCAATATGTTACGCACCCCCATTACACACAAAATAATTTCACCAAATGAAGCAATATTATTAATTTCCTACTAATTTTTTAAAATTAAGATCCAGTTTCTGGAATTCTGTATAATTCAAAAGCAGAAAGGCTATATTTTAGTCACTTGATGTAAAATGTATAGATCAATGCAGCAGGGAAATGCAGGTATCCATACATCACTTCGGTTTTAATGGAATATACGCTGGCAGAGACTGCTTTAATCCTAAATGCTTCAAAGGAACATACCACTAAATTAAGCATATGTAAGATCACACCTTAAATCATTTTGATATCTCTAGCTGGCTATGAATCTCCTTGACATGTATTTTATGATATGCCATAAAAAGCATATTTAGGTTTATGAGAAAGTTAATATAGGCAAAATTCTGGTACTGATATCGATTAGACTATGTGCACGAAGAACCATGTCCCGCTGATTTCCCAAAGGTTAAATCCCTACTGATTCTCTATCAGTCGCAGCACAGCACCAGGGCTGAAAGCAATATTCCATTGTTGGAACAAGCTAACATTCAGAACAAACTCTGCCACAGGGGCTTGACACATTTATTGATCGAAAGATCTAGAAGAAACCTTTTCCAATCAATATTGCTAATACAGTGGTGCCTCGGGTTACGAAATTAATTCGTTCCGCGGCCGCTTTCGTAACCCGAAAAGCCTTCGTAAGCCGAATTGCCATAGGCGCTAATGGGGAAAAGCCGCGTTTCGTGCGAAAAAGCCGAAAAAAGCACCAAAAATTTTCTTCGTAACCCGAAAAAACATTCGTAACCCGGAACAATGATTTCCTATGGGATTTTTTCGTATCCCGAAAATTTCGTAACCTGGGTATTTCGTATCCCGAGGTACCACTGTAACATAATACTACTGCCTTTTCACATACATCTTCAATGCTGAATTACAATTTGGCTATGTGTGGAATGATGGTTTCATTTCCTGCATAGAGAAACTGCATGCTTTTTAAGAAGCATGCTGTGTTCACAAGAAAGACTACAGCCTGGAATATGATTCTGTGTCACATAGCAGACCATCAAAATGTAACACACTGTAGACTGTAACTTCCCCGTACATGTTTTGACCATTCATGTATACAGTACTTTCGCTTATACTAATACTATAATCTGCTTAATGCCATATAAGACAAAGGCAACAGACTGCCAGTTTACATTGCTGGAATGATTCAAGTTAAATCATGGAAGCACTAGAAATGTATTAGAGACTCAGTACCCTTTCACACTACATAGTCGCAGCACTTACATTCCACTTTAACTGCTATGATTTCATGTACTAAACAGGGCTGATCCTGCTTCCAAGATCAGATGGGAGAAGGTGACCAGACATCCTCCTTTTCCAGGACACGTCCTCCATTTTGAGCATGACTATGAAGCATGAACTTACAGTGGCCCCTTGGTATCCACTGGGGTTTGGTTACAGGGCCCCCGTGGATAACGAAATCAGTGGATGCTCAGTTCCCATTAAATGCAATGGAGAGTAAAATCATGTCCCTTATATAAAATGCCAAAAATCAAGGTTTGCTTTTTGGAATTTATTTTTAAAATATTCTCAAGCCATAGATTTTGAATCCCTGGCTACAGAGGGCGGACTGTATATTTTTATGATTGTTTTCAGCTTTTATTTTGTGATGTTCTCTATTTTTCTAGAATGCCCCATATTTTGCAGTGCCTTATCCTCCTTCGCATCTGATGTCACCCTGAGATGGGATCTGGTGCCTTTAGGGTTTTAGGTTAGGTTGGGAAATAGCAACTTACTAAAAGAAAAACAAGGCTGAGCAAGGACTTGCAGCCATCACTTCCCAATACTAATCAAATAATCGAAGGATTATTGAATTGCAGTTGTCAGAGCAAGATAAAATGCTTCATAGTCTTGTTGCACGTGCTTATATGAATCTTTTTTACTAATTAACACAAAAGCAGGACTCACGTGCATGAAGTGTTAACACTGTGGGTTTTTACTTAGCAGATGGAGCAAATATGTGCTTTTGCTAGAGTGGTTGAGTGATTTATATTTCTCTCTGCTCCAAGCACATGCATGCAGTTGAGTGAGCAGAGCTATGGCCCGGGCTTTTCTCACTCCCCCACTTTCCTCTTAAGAATGAAACACAATATCTGACCCAAACAGACTGCAAGAGAGGCTGATCATTGGCCGACGTTGTCCCCTGATAGGACAGTCCCTCCTCTTTGGTTGTGCTGACAAGCTGTTTATGTTTTTGCAAGGCCACCCTTTAACACAGCCTCCTCATGGTCATAATGGGACCAATTGTCTGAATGCTACAGGGAGCAGACTTGGACTCTTTTCCTTAGAGAGGCTGTATTTCAGTCACTGGAAAAACAGAATGGAAGGCTTGTAAGTAAACTCCTAAAGGTGCCATCAGACTCTCTTTCTTCCATTCCCGGGGATTACAGAATACCTTCCTTTAGTAGATCTGGGGATCTTTGTGGTTCACCATAAAGTTCAGATATGTATGAAAGAATTGACTTTGGAGTGTGTGTGTTTGGAAGGAAGTCTTTAACCTTTGAAAGAACAGCTACTTAGTATTCAGTGACATGCTTCTGAAGATTTCTCTATTCATACCTCAAATGAGAATGAGATCATCCTGAGAGGTTTATAGAAGCAGATGGGAAGGGGGGGGGGGACCCTAAATGAATGAGGTTAATAGGGCAGAATTGTTGGGAGAGGCTCTGTCTAAAGTTTAACGGGGTAGAACAGTGAATTAATTGTCAGTATGTGCATCTTAAAGCATTTAAAATATATGAACATGTAGACATTTTTCAAAGGTCAGGCAAGAACAGTGTGTGGGTTGGGGTCCCTTGGAATAAACCCAATCCTCTGGAAAACTGGAAAAGTTTAAGTGATGGCATGCTGTGTGAAAGTTAGTGTTCTGGGAAAGTGCTTCGTTGTTGTAAGATGTATGAATAGTAATAAATGCTTCATGCGCTTCAGTGTCAAAATAAAAAATACCAGGCCTGCCAAAGCTTATGGAGCACATCAACTAGGAATTTTTGGATCAGTTTAAAACACCACTATTCTTTAGGTTGAAGGTACTTGCTGTTGCTCCCACCCCCATTCCAATCTCTGCATGTTTACTAAGCAAATACTGGCATGCAGAAAAAACAGTGAAGTTAAGTGAACACTGTTAAGTAAGACTTTAAAAGGGGGAGGCAGAGACAAATCCTTTGTCAGTATCTACAAACAGCAATATCTTTATGGGGCTGTTTAGAATCTGTGATTTTGTGTGTGTGCTTTCAAATCACCTGTCGATGACCCCATGAATTCCATAGGGTTTTCGTAGGCAAGGAATATTCAGAGGTCGTTTTGCCAGTTCCTGCCTCTAAAATATAGCTTGCAGCTCCTGATATTCATTGGCGATTTCCCATCCAAGTAATAACCAGGACTGACCCTGCTTAGCTTCCATGATCATATGGGATCTGGTGACATTAGGGTATTTGGTTAGACTAAGAAATAGCCTTTGAGTGATTCAGGCTCCTCCAAATCCCCCCACCATCAGAATAGTATAGATTGTTGTAGAAATGACAGCAGTTGAGAGCTGCCCTTTTAGCACACTCTCCTTCAACACCTGAATCTTCACTGATTTTTATAGGCCATGAAAATACCATTTTCTAAATTGAGAAAATCAAGATAAGTGGTTAATTGCTTCTTCTAGACTGCACAGTATGTAATTAATGACTTTTAGAACTTCTGAAACTAGTACATAGCCTTCTGTTTCATTTTATTGTCCCCCAAATCCTCTCATCAGTTATTTTCCAATAACGAGTAAATAAACAGGGGAAATTTATTTTGGTTAAAAGAATTGCACAGATTTTATAATGTGATCAGGCCTGGCAAATAGCAAGGGAATCCACTGAGAAAGTAGACTTTTTCCTTCCTGGCAGAATTCCCATGCTTTCTAGGCTGAAATCCAATTCAGCTGAGAGAAGCTTTGCATGATGCATGTCCACTAGTCATGCAGGCTATTGACACAACAAGGTGGGGCATACTAAGGTGGAGCATCCTTAGGTTTGTTTAGGAATTATCTAGAAATTGAAAGTTCAGCCTTTCCCAACTTAGTATGGTCCATATAAATTGGAGTACAGCTGGCTAGGAGATTGAGGATTTATAACCCCATCCCTCTGGAGGGTATGATGTTGAGGAAGGATAGTGTGGAAAATTATGGAAGCTAACATTCTTGTGAAATGTGAAAACACATTGATAGTTTTTGTTCATCTTTGATACTGGCCACTTTATTGTTGCTGTTATGTGCCTTCAAGTTGACTCTGACTTAAATGGTAATATGTATTTATTTATTCACAAGGATTTGTACAGTTTGCCATTGCTCTTAGGCTGAGAGAGTGTCACTTATCCGAGGTCACCCAGTGAGCCTTCATATGGTAATATATTTACCTTTGTTTAGTTAATATCTACCTCATTTTTAGCTCCAAAGACAAGCTCTTGGCTGCATCTGCACTGCAGAAATAATCCAGTTTGACACCTCTTTAGCTGCTATGGCTCAATGCTATGGGATCCTGGGAATTGTAGTTTGTTGTGGCACCAGAACTCTCTGACAGGGGAGGCTAAATGATGCCCAGACCTACAATTCCCAGCCCTTGTATTTTTCTCAAACTGAAGTCATATTCAAGGAAATGTTAAGGTTTTTGTTCTAAGGCCGGGCCACATGAGAAATGCACTAACTGGCTTAAGCATCACCTGGAAAAACTTGCTTAAGACACATCCATCTCTCTGCCAAGTTCTGCAGCTAAGACAAAGCCTTAGCTTCAAGAAGTGTTGGGAGAACAGGACAATGTTTCTTTCTTCTGGAATTCTATGGCATTCACCTTTGCAAAAGCACTATGGCTATGTTCCCATTGTGTGTGGGGTGCACTTAAAGGGGGAAAAGGTCCTTTTCCTCCTGGTCTTTTCTTTCTTTTCTTTCTTAAGGCACTCCTTGTGCTTTTTGCCTCTGTTTTACAGTTTCTGCCTGGGGCAAAGACATCAGCCAAATGGATTTTCCTTTAATGCTGCCCTGAGTCTTCATGCTCTTGTTTTAATTATGATTCTTTTGGCAAAGGCAGTTGCTTCCACCTTCTGTACAAAGCAGCCTTTTTGCACACTGGTCACCAATCAATGGTTGTTGCACACGACACTGTGGATCTGTCAAAACGGAAGCAATGCTGCACGTTCGTGTTGCGTTGTTTTGATAAGGATCGTGCACCGAGCACACAGTGAAAGGAATGACTATATTTTGATCAAAGGACATCAGAAAAATCAAGGATAGGCCTGACAAAGGCTGGCAGTTGTGATGACTATATGCAGGATAAGTTCCAAAGCACCCTGGGCCAAAGTGTCCTCTGAGGGAGACCTACCTGTGCCAGTGGGCTCCAGGGGTACCCCAATAATTTTTGTTGCTTGACACAGAGGAGCAAATGCCCTTTCCCGCAGTAAAGCCACATAGTAAGCTAAGCCAGCCAGGATGGCAGAAAAGACATGGTGATGAGGATGATGATGATGGTTAATCATTATTAATAGTATTAATATTAACCCCTTCCTCTCCCCACATTTCCCCCAGATCAGGGCTCAAGGCAGCTTACAACAGTTGCAACAAATACTGTACCAGTACAATGTAAAAGCAATGTTAAGCAGGAATGATGGTAACAGCATTTTGACCACTAGCAGGTAGCTGAATCAGTGGCCATTTCAATTTTCCACAATGTTCCAAGCAGTGGTATTACTGTCTACAGGAAAAGAGATTCCACCTAAACATTAGGAAGAACTTTCTGACAGTAAAAGCTGTTTGAGCATGGGATAGCAATAGAAACAGCAAGTACATTTCTATACCACTTATCAGTGCACTGAAGCACTCCCTAGGTGGTTTACAACTGTAAGCTAATTGCCCCCAACAAGCTGGGTACTCATTTTAATGACCTCAAAAGGATGCTACCTATGCTTACTTTGCCAGTCCTTGATCTGCCATTTGGATTAGTGCACAACAGGTTGGGGCTAAGCACAGACCTGGAGCTGATTCATACTCCACAGTTATAGCATAATTGTTTGGATCTAGTGGGATTTGTAGGTTGGTGAGGCAGTAACACTCTCTCACTTAGATTTCTAAATACCCCTCCCTAAACTACATATTTGAGGATTCCATAGGATGGAATTGTGGTAGTTAAAGTGGAACGATAGTGCTATAATGGTATAGTGTGAAAGGGCCCTTGGTCTCTCTTCAAAGGAAACTGCTGTTGTACTGTGTGCTTTGTTTTCCTTACTGTTACACATCTGCATGCAAATCATGCTAGAAACTGGAAACTACACAATTGTATGGGGTCTCTTATGTTCCTGGACCAACTTGAAGAAATAATATTTCGGCAGTGTTGCCTTTGGCAGTCTTAACACTCCACCTGGGCCAGCTGGTGTCATTTCAATGAATCCTGTGATCTGCTGAGGGAATGTGGTGTTTGCATGCTTCACTCTCTCCTCTGCGATTACATCAGACTATGAATCAGGTCAGCTGGGGATGGTGGGTGTGTAGGATTTAGCTTCCCCACTAAGCTTCAGTTGTCCTAGCATTCTCAACAATCTAAAAGAAAGTGATGTATGCTACATATGCAATAACGCTCAGTGTTGATTTCATTGGGCATTATATAATACTTCAGTCCTCTGTGAGTGAGACTTAGTAAGAATGAACGTTTGTACAGTATACTGGAAACAGGCCAAAGGCTTTTGAAAACAGGCTGTAGATCTGTTTTTAGTTTGGATGTAAAACATTTGCACTGAGATTCAAATTTGCACTGAGATTAAAAATTGCTTGAACGATACTTGGACGAATTGTCTAAAATTCTGGATCAGATCTTACTATCAATGATATGCATATACAACTGCCCTTTTTGTTGTTGCTTTAATTAATCAACTGAGAATTGCCAGCTGTTGGGTATTTTTAGTGTCTTTGAGATTTAGATTACTTACATTTGTGAAATTCTCCTGACAACTGGACAGAACTCTTGTCTTTTGAGTTCCTCTCTTCAACTGTAAAAAGCAGATGTGTGAATGCTCTGACAGTTAACCAACAGTAAAATCTGCTGCTAGAAAAAGATTAAGAAGGTTTGGCTATATTGTTTGCTTGATTTTTCTTGTCTCTGTTTACTAACTACATTACATCCTTGCTGTGAGCCCAAGTGGGGACAGATAAGCAATCTGTAAATGTTGGAAGGATAATGTCCAGAACTCATTACATTGTAAAACAGTGGAGCAAAGATGTGAAAAAAGAGGAATTCAAAGGAACCTCTCATTCTTTTCCTGGCTGCATTACATAAACAAAATAGGGAAACCCTCTAACTGAAACTGAAACAAACAGTAAAGTCACTACAGAACATTCATTTATAAATCCATTATAACAAAACAAAACAAACAATTCTTTCCTGTTCTTTTTCTGAACCGTGTTTCTTTAACCGAATCCCTTCAATGTCATTTTATTTACTTGCTCTTTCTTACATAAAAATTTTGCCTTCATTTTAAAGTTGTTTAAATGGTACTGATTCCCTTAGGTTTCTGTTTATGTATATATTTATTTCTTTTATTTGCCTCCTTTCTCCTGGAAAGGGACCCAAGGCAGTTCACAGATAAAATCAGTTAACAAATTTACAATACAAATATATAAACAAAATCATTTTGGCAAAACAATATAAAATTACGTTAAGCATACAAAAGTTTAAAAACACAAAAAGAACACATACTCCGTATAGAAGCCTCCCTGACAAAGATTATATATCAAAATATTACTGTGCCTGTACTTTCTTAGGCCAGATTTTCAGCAGAAATCAGTTACTATTCATTATAATTGGCTGATCATTCCAAAACTGTTAAAACTGCTACTTACATTTTAAAGATGGCAACCAATGCTCTCCTTATCACTGCCTTTCTAAATACCATAAAAGTTTACTATACAGTAAGTACACTGGGCCCTGGGTATCCGATGGGGTTTGGTTTCCAGGACCCGCTGTGGATACCAATATCCATGGATGCTCAAGTCCCATTAAATACTATGGCTTAGTAAAATGGTGTCCCGTATATAAAATGGCAAAATCAATGTTTGCTTTTTGCAAATTTACATTTTTGGAATATTATCAGGCCAGTGGTTGAAGCAGTGGGTAGGAAATCCATGGATGCAGAGGGCTGACTCTACTTCCTTGCATTAATTTTCATTGAAGAGTATATTTTCAGAGTGGTGTTAAGAAAACACTCTGGCTGAGATTGCTAACAGCAGTTCTGCACTGTTGATGTAAGTAGAGAGGGAGAGAGAGAGAAGTGCTCCTCCTCCAAGTTTGTTTTTAGGAGGGGGTGGAGGCCCTGTGTGAGGTCACTTTGAAACTCTTCTGCTGCAGATGAGTAACATCTATTTTAGAATTTGGGTAATCTCCCTTTGAGAGTGCTGAACATCAGCTGGAAGTTGAAAAAGAAAAGAAAGAGAGAGAGAGAAAGAAGTAAAGAAAGATTTTATCCATCTTCTGTTCCTGGAGCTGGCTGGAAAAAAAAGTTTCTGCCTGAAGAAACTATGGGATGATGCAGAAGCAGGAAAAGCCATAACAAAGAAAAGAAAATTGACAATTTCCTGCTCTTTTACAGTGGTTTTGCAAAATCTGGGCCCATGCCAGATTTCTTCTTCCACATAAAGTGGGAAAATTTTCTTTGTAACAGGAGCATTGCAAACTCTCCCAGGTGAAAAGGTATCTGTGATTTTAAACATTTTCCCCATTTCCTGTTGTTGTTTTTAAGTCAAACTTGTCTTCTGTTTTTGATGGAGGACAGGCATTCAGCATAGCAGAGGTGCTAAACTCCAGTATTTCTCTTATTACTAGGCTATCAGAAAAGAGTTTTTTTTGTCTTCTGAAAGTCTCTGAGGAAATTGGTGGCTTTTTATAGGTGTCTAAGCTACTTTGGCTTTGCATGCATCTTTACTAGGAACATGCTTCACATGGTAAATGTTTGGATTTCAGATAATATTCATAACATTTTAGATGACTTGTAGACACACTGATAAGAGGTTTTAGCATTGTCAAGTTTGAATCAGAATTCTGTGAAAAATAGTGTGAGCATTAATTGCAGAAACTTATTGTGCTTTCTATATACTAATTGTATACTGTAGTTTATTGTATCAGACGCAGATAGGAGAAGAATAAAATGCTTGATATTGATTACATATTGATAAGCAATCTCCTGGTGATGCTATTAATATTTCATCCCTCCAAAACTATGGTATAACTTTGGTATTTATAGTGAGAGCAGTAACGTATGAACTTATGAGTTTAATAATTTGGTATCCCATTTTTGTGTGTTTTTTGTTTACACACTAAGGTATGTGATTGAGTCCATATAGAAACACAAACATGTGTCTATTTATGTGCAATATACGTTCATAAAGCAGCTTAAAATGAAACTTTAGAAAACATAGCTTGTTTGAAAGTGCAGTGTATGTGCGAACTCTTATCTTGAGGCAGACTGAAAACGTCAGCTGTAGTTGTGACAAACTCTGATCCCAGCTTGATATATTGAACATGTATAAAACTATAATAGTACATTATTGTTATACAGCCACTTATTGCAGGACTGTTGCCTCTTATCATATCATGACAAAGCATTGCCTCTCCCTGAGAGCCACATCAAGAGATGATAAAGGTTATCCTGGTGTGCTTAAACTGTTGGAAATCATTTCTGGCTGTAGGTGCAAGGTTGTAGGAAGTCTGCAAGACTGTGTACATTAAAGTTTGAGGCCTCACCTATGTTGTGTATAGTAAATCACTCCTTTGCTCCCACGTGTAATATTAGAAGGCTGGCAATCACTAGTGTGGGTTTGGTGTCTTGGTTAACTCTAAAGCCCAAACAATTCTGTTTATCAGCCTGGCTTTCATACTGTCCTCTGGTGAATGAGATGAGTAGCCAGACCTTTCATTCATTTTAAAACTACAGTTGACCCTCTACATTCTCTGGGATTAGGGGCACAGGACCCCTGTGAAAGTGGAAAAACTGCAAATAAAAAAACCTACTAATTTTTTAACCTGAGAGATCACCCTTCTAGAAATCTCCAGGGCAATTCTGTGGTCAAGATCTGCCAGAAGTAGGACCTACAAATACCTAGAGAAGTGTTCTCTCTAAGAATCACTAGGTCCTCCAGTGTGACTTTTGGCAGAAGCTGACAATAGTCAAGTTGGAGGACATAGAGATTCCTAGAGAGAACATATTGATCAAATCCGTGAATAATCAGGGTATAAATACATAAATAAATAAATAAATAAATTCTGCAAAAATCAAAGCAAATATGGAGGGCCAACTGTATAGAGGAGAGCAAAGATTATGCTAGCAATAGTGGGGCAATCCCCATCATCTAATGTTGGAAGAAGGGTTGGGTTTTGTTTGGCAGCTTTGTGGCTAAAGCATGGTGTCATCTTCATGATGTACGGCCAAACTGACAACCCAGCCCATTGGTCTGTTCTTGTTCAACAGGAAACATGGTGGTGGAAACACCACTGGCTGGAGGCATTCAAGCAAAAAAGCTTCCATACCAGTATGTTCCTTGTGTAAAAGGAAAGGTGAGCAGAGGGAATGTTTGAATGCCAAAACCTGAAGATATTTTGATGCTTCAAACAGTGGCATGGAAGTTGCTATGCTTCTCTGTGCCTTTTGTTTGGGAAGTACTGGGGGTATTTTACAATTGAGGAAGAGGATAGTAACTACAGTTCTTGGTTCAGTTAGCAGTTTGACCTCAATGTAGGTGCCAGTGATGTTGCCTTCCTTTTGCATATGATGGTCCCAGATTTCTATTGGCAACATCTTGGGAATAGTCTGTTCCTAATTCAGTCCCATTCATACAGAGGAAGTAAACTAAGCTTCTTTTGATGGAAATTCTAAGGTAGTTGCAATGAATAATCCATGAAGGTGCATCTTTAATACAGGGTGGATGGCCGGTGGCTTTATAGATGTCATTGGAACGACACTCCCACCATCTTTCACAATTGGCTATGCCTGATGGCCATTCCAGTGCATCAACATCTAGGGCATCACAAATGGGCTAATCTGGAATCCTCAAGGTCTGTCACATTCATCCTTCCAAAACTGGTAGCAGTCAGACAGGCCTCTAGATGTTATTGGACTGCAACTCTCAGTATTCTTCACCACTGGTTATAATTTCTGGTGCTGATAAGAGTTGCAGACCAATAACATTATTATGCAACATTATTCCCCCATCCCAAGTCAGGAAAGAATAGTCCAAAGCTTCCTGAAGAGTAGCTGAGATTGACTCACCGTTTCATTCTTCATTTTGTGCGGAGAGTGTGAATAGCAGCTTTCCACATTTCTGCCCTGTAACTCAAAGGCAGTTAAGTCCAGCACAGTTAAATTAAGACAAGGGCTAATCTTGGACATACGAAATATGCAGAATGCCTTCTGTCACTTCCTGTCCTAGCTGCCTCTGTGTCAGGATCAGTTTACATATAAACAAGCCTGGTATTTTGTTTTCATACTTCAGTGTCATTGAAAGAGCAAATGACAGCAACATTTCATAGTATGACCTTGACAACCTTGGAAAACATGAGGAGATGTAGTATGAGAAGTTACTCTGATGCCCACTAACCATAATGTTTTCAGACATCTGAGACTCCTTTATCGCCAGCCTAGAAGGTGGAGTTCATTTTGATCTGGCTGCTTCATATGTATGTTTTTGCTGTTTCATTCTGGTCCCTTATTTTGAAAAATGTAAATAAACCAATAAAAAGGCAGTGGTGCTGAATGTATAAGAAAGAAATGGCTGTCAAATGATCTTGTTCAGTTGTTAAAACAGAATCTTCTTTCCCCCCAAGAACTACATACTACCAGCATTACCTGACATTAGCTCATGTCATGTATTGGTAGTTATGTAGTGGGTAGAGTGTTGGGTTCAGATCCTCATTTGACCATGATACTCATTGGATGACTCATTGGGTCTAGCCAGTCACTTATCCTAAACTACCTCATAGGATTTTTGTGAGGGTAAACATGTGGAGGAGGACCAGGTATGTTGTCTTGAATTCCTAGGAGGAAAGGCAAAAAATCAAGTGTATCAAATACATATCATGAACCACAATGACAGAACATGAAATATATCACCACCACTACTCCTCTGCTTGCTTTGAACTTGGATTTGGATTTGGAATCCATTGCTTGGTTCAGCTCTACAGCAATAACTACAACTACAGCAACAACAAACACATTTATTTATATCTTGCCTTTTCCCCAAAGTGGGAAGTCAAGGCAGCTTACAAATTAAAACATGTTAACACAGAATTAAGTTAACAACTTCACGAAATAATTTAAATCATACAATTAAAATGATAAAAAGCAGTTTAGAAAACAGTTTAGCATCTTCTTGAAGCACTTTCTTTTAAAACCTTTAGTTTCAAAAGCCTGTTAAAGTAAAATAAGTTTGCCTTCCTGGTGGAAGAACTGCAAGGAAGGGACAGTTCTAGGCTACTTAGGGCTGGATCCGCACTAGAGAAATAATCTGATTTGACACCACTTTAACTGCCATGGCTCAGTGCTATGGAATTCTGGGAATTGTAGTTTGTGGTGGCACCTGAGCTGCAGATGTAGCCTAGGAAGGAAATTCCAGAGCTGTGGTGGGCCATCACTGAAAAGGTACTGTTTTACTTCTCCAATTGCAGCTGTGAGGGTGGTGGAAAGAGCCTCTCCTAAAGATCTTAATGCCTGAGCAGGCTCATATGTGGTGCTATGGTCTGTCAGATATCTTCGACCTGAGCTATAATTAGTTAAATAGTAATTAGTTAAATTTGTTAGAATGACAGAGCATTTCTTTGCCAAGTATTTGCCAAGAACATCTTATGAGGCTAACATCTGAAATTATCATGTGTAACGCAGCATATGGACCTTATTTGTAAGGCTGTCATATAGAGGGTGAAAGGATCCAATATTTAAATTATTTCTGGGAGGATGCTGTGTTGATTTGTTGCAGCAAAAGAAGAGAAAGTCTTGTGACATGTAAAAGAATAACACCTATCTGATGTAAGTTTTCATGGACTTCGGTCCACTATGCTACAGTAGCTTCTGCAAAATGGAATTTATTTAGTCTTGTATTTGTCAAGTGGACAATTAGGTTTACAAGAGTAAAAAGCTGGAGTCAGCCCTGTATCGTTAATGGTTGTGTAGAGAGCTAGCATGTTGTACTGGTTTGAGTGTTGGACTGTGACTTTGCAGACCAGGGTTTGAATCCCCACTTGGCCATAGAAACTCTCTGGGTGACCATGGGCAGGAAGGGGAATTCCCCTGTGAAAAATCTAAGGTCGCCACATTGCTTGCTGGAAACAACTTGCACTGGAAATATATATTGGAAATAACTTGAAGCCACACACCAACAAGAAAAGTGGGAATTTCAGCAAGGGGTTCTTGTTAGTTTGTTTTGTGGCAAACAGTGCCTGCTGAAATTTCCTGTTCTGAACAGCCATTAAAAGTATAGGAGCTGTCTCAAGTTTTCACTCTGGCAACCCTAAATGAAATGGTTTGTTGAAGTAGTACCATGTACAGTACTCAGAATTCATGAGTCTTACACATAGGTCCAAAATTAGATGATGTTCTTCTCTCGCCCTCATTTTTCTGCTTCCTAATGCATTATTTAAGTAACTTGTTCTTTATGTTTTTGGGATTATCAAATGACTGTATGATGCAACATCTTGGGTATTTTGGGAGACAACATATATCATTAGGTGGTTCAAAATGTTTTATAAAATAACAACTTTCGAAGGCCACATAGCTCCTGTCTCAAAGCCAAAATATGGTTTTCAAAATTGTTCAAATCTTAGCCTCATAAGCAAAATATACATTATAGTGGTAATTTTCAGCTGAGTAAGATATTCCAGTTGTAGTCTGCCTGCAAAACTAGTAAGAACACTAAATTTGATGTGTGTGAGGGTAGAGATAAGGCAAGAGACACATTTTGCCCATAAGACACACTTTCTAATATTTTTCTCTAATATTATCTCTTTCCTTGGAAGCAGAAATATTGCTTATGAAAGGTCTGTTAAACCCAGACAAACAACTTTACTTTCTTATCTTTGTACTCAGCTCATCAGTAAAAGTAATGATGTGTAACCTTAGTGGGGATTAGCCTTCACTAGAAGCATATGCTTCTACAATCTCTAGTAGAATTATTTGGGATGCAAACTACATTCAGTAAGAGCCCTATTGGTACATTCCAAAGAATGTAGGAGACATAAAAGTGTTGGCAGGAACTGGGCCATAGGATTCACTGAACCAGTCAAAAGTTAACAGAGTCAGGGAATGAATGAATGTGTGTGTGTGTGTGTGTGTGTGTGTGTGTGTATATATATATATATATCTCAATCAAATGTTGGAAAGTTATGATGATATAATCAATCCTTATACAAACATAGTCAAAGCAATTGGGAAGCAATAGATATGAGGAACTAGAGGAAGACTGAGGATCTTAACAAGTATTCAATAAAACAAGGGCCCAAAATATTTCCCCCACATCATTTTATTCTGTGGCCACCATTAAATTTCTTGCAGTCCTCCAATTCTTTCCACCGGGCCAAGCCAAACACACCAGTCCCCTCAGAATAAGAATACACATTTCTATTATGTGGAGGCTGTGGAGGTAAGAAAGGAGGCAAGGTATATGTGGGATCAACTTACATATTAACATACTTTTCAATATATCGTGCATCAATATATAGTATTCAAACAAGGCTGCTTAAATTCAGGGTCCTGGGATGTGTCATAGCTTTGGTGTAACAGCTGTCAAAAAACTAGACCATTTAAGTTTTCCATGCCTTCTCTAAAATATGAAACATTAGGAAATTTCAGGGCAGGGTGATGATGGAGTTTATTCTGGGGTAAATAGGAATTCTGTCTCCCCAGAAAAGAATTTTCCTTTAGTTTGCAAATTTCTAGCATTGTAGTAATTTAAAATGTCAGAGAGATTTAGGAATACAGTTTAAGCATCCAAAGAAAAGGCAAAGTTACTAAAGGAATGCAAACACAGTAAATGTAAAGAGTTCTAGATATGATTTTTTTTATGAATGATTTTTGATGTGTCTCTCTCTGTAATGCTATCAAGTTGGGAACTGAAGGTGAATTTCCCAGGGGAGGCATAATTCTTACTGGGAGAGAATATCCTCTTTCACTTCTTCCAGTCACAGCAAAAACCATCAGTTTGCTACACTTCTGGGTGGATTTGCAAAGACTGGTGAGCTCATTTTTTGTCCCTGAATAACAAACACTTCAACATGGGAGGACATCATAGAGTTTTCATTAAAATATAAGTGTTTTTGGCTGCATCCACACTGCAGAAACAATCCAGTTTCACACCACTATAGCTGCCATGGCTCAATGCTATGGAATTCTGGGAATTTTGGTTTTGGGAAACTGCTTCTCTGTTAGAGAGCTCTGGTGTCATAAGTACAATTCCCAGAATTCCATAGCATTGACCCCAAGTGCTGTGAAATAGGATTATTTCTGCAGTGCAGATGCAACTTTGGAAAGGATGGATAGAGATTTTTCTCTTCTCATCTTCATCCTGTTAAAGATCAGAAATGCTTCCTGAGCTGTAAAAGTTACTTTTTTGGACTGCAACTCTGCATTGCAACCCTCCATTATGGCCAGAGGCCATGGTACTTTGGAAACTTTGAGTGGGCAAAAGTGACTTCTCCAAACTGCTTTACTTACATGCTTCCTTCCAGGTAATACATGTAGAATCAGAATACTAGTATTAAATTCATACTTACACACTTCCTTCCAGGTAAATACATGTAGAATCAGGATACTCATATTAAATTCGTACTTACACGCTTCCTTCCAGGTAAATGCATGTAGAATCAGAATACTAGTATTAAATTCATACTTACACACTTCCTCTCAGGTAAATACACGCAGAATCAGAATACTCGTATTAAATTCATCCTTACATGTGTCTTCTGCTGCTGCACCAGGCTGCTTGTGGTCCTTGCTTGCTAATCCTATGAAAACATGCCGGTGATCAAATTCAGCAGCCAGCATTCAGCCTTGAAACAGCTGATTGCTGACTAGGAAAGGGGAAGGGAAATGAATCCACCCAGCAAATCTCATTGCAGCTCTATGCTGCATCCCTATCCCACAATCCCTTGCACGGTTTGCTGCAGTCTTTCAGCCCAGGGATGAGTGAAAAAGATGTAATCAATAAAGAATGATTGGCTGGAATACTTTCGGTGGTCTCCCACTTGTCAATGACCTGGAGGGTGTGTGTGTGAATGAATGACAGCTTGCTTGGGCCTCCTTGCATTTCTTCCATTATTCTCTCCATGGAGGGATGCATTGTCACCTAAAGCCAGGAATGTGCTGCATCTGTCTTAGCAACTGTGCAGGGGTCGGGCTTCTCTCACAGTGCCACATGTGAGGCTTTCCCAGTCTTGCTATATTATACTGTAATTATGGTTGGCTCCTTCGGATTACTGCAGAACGCGGCTCAGGAAGGATTTTTTTACTTGGCACTGCATTGATTAAAGCTCTTTTCCTGTGAAGATGGGTACGTCTTAAATGTTTGTGTTTGTCCAGTGTTGTGCCTGTCTGATAGCCTGCCGGTGATGTCTTTTCACCCTTGTCGTAGCTCCCTACTGCGTTTTCTTATTTGATTAATAATCTAATGCTGTGTGCTTTGGGATTGTTAGGTAAGTGCTTTAAACAATAGGGGAGCCAGCTGACTGAAATAATATTGGAAAGTGCAAATGTGAAAGAAGAAAAAACACCTTTTGTACTTAGTGTGCATAAGTGAGGAGGGAAGCGGGAGAGCTTTTCCTAACTGATTTTTAGAGAAATCGGTTGCTCGTGTATTTTTAGAAATGGATTAATGCTGATTCTGGTGAGAAATGGACTGTTTTCATAGCCTCTGTTCAACAGCAAGGGCTTTTTTTTCTGCAGAGTGCTGTGCTTGTGGAATTCTATTGATGTCTTATGCATTTTGAAGCAACATTTATATAGCAGGAATCCCATCCTTGTCTGTAGATTTCAGAGTTCTACGCCAAACGTTGCTACTGGAAACCAATTCATTCATAATGCATGGTTGAGACCCTCTAAGGTTCTGTGAATCATTGATAAGTGGTAGGCTGTTCGCTCTGTTCTTTCAGAGTCTTAATTCACAGCTCTGCTTGGGTGGAGCCCTGCCTTTATTTCAAAATCCTGTACATTTGAACAGGCCACCATCAATCATATGTATACTTTTTAGGTCCACTCTGTAGAACCATTGATAAATATGACTACTACAGTTCTGCAGAAGACTTCTTAATGTCCTCCTTTATGACAAGGAGTCCAGTTTCAGATGGGTGTGGCTGCACATGCTACAGCTTTCTTTCTTTATGGATATACATCTACTGATATATTTATTTATTTTATTGCATTTCATATCCAAACCCATTGTGCAATTATTTTTTCTGTCATAAAGGCCATATTGATTGTTTAATATCTGTAATTGCTTTCTGTAGCTTTTTACAGAAAAAATAACACTAGAAGAAATGAAGATGATGTCATCTTAAGGAGCCCTTTTCAATGCATGCATTGATCTCTTGTCAAAGGCTACTAGACATTTAAAGCTCTTAGATTTACTTTTTGTCTAGAGAGAACTCTATATCCATTTCTGAGGATATTTATTCATCCCAGTTGTGAATGTGTCATCCCCTCTACCATTCTTAAAAACTGATGAAAGGATCCAGCTTTCCACCTTAAAGATATATAGCTTCTCTCTGTAGTTTTGCATTGATTTTTTTTACAGGTTTGGTTTAATTTTTCCTTACTCCATTGCCCCCCTTTTGGATTTAATGTACCTTGACAGCTCATTGAATTATATATGCTCTGTCTGTGAAATGGAACTTTCAGTGGACTCAATGAAATATAAACGATAGAATTTCCCTAAAATTAGGAGAAATACGTTCACACTATAGCTACCCACATGGATTCATATGATCCTTAGACCTGGGCTTCTATAAATTGTACTGCTGGATAAAATGGCAAACAATGATTTGATTAGTCCTGAAAACAACTTATAAAGCTATACATATAAAGACAGTGCTTGAGAGGCCATGGCACATTTCCCCAAAAGGTGATTGACAAGACTGTCTGAATGCAGCCTTTTGAATAGACTCAGGAACACAATTTTCTTGCACTATTCTGCACATTTATTCAGATGTAAGCATCATTAACAAAGCTGAGCATTGTTTTAAGAAAGTATGTATAAGATAGTGCTGAACAAAGAGAATTGGATAAGGATGGGAATCATGGAGTTCATGGTTCATAAAACCTTGCAAACTAGAAAGAACATAAGATAATTTGCCATCCCTCTCTGAATACAAACTTAGGACTTGTCATCTTGTGTGGTCTGGGGCCCTTGATGCCAACATTAATATTACAGTTATTTCATTATGTATTTATTTACCTATATCCTGCATTTTCCCAATCCTGGAGCACAAAGCAGCTTTAAAAAATGAAACCAGATTTTAATAACAACTCATTAAAAACATGAAAAAGTTAAAATATCATTAAAGAACAATAAAATTAAATGCAGCTTTAAAAATGTATCAAATAAGAGGCAAAATATATGAACAAGACAGCATACTAAAATACAATCCCTTATGAACAGTCAGTTCTCAAAGGTCTTTTATTTTATTTTTTAAAAAATCTTAGCCTAGCACCAAATGAACAAGTACCAAATCTAGTCTCTCTAGGAAGGGCGTTCTAGAACCTGGGAGCAGCTTTTGAGAAGGTCCTCTCCTGTGTTCCCAACCAGACATACTTGTGAGCAGGGCGGGACAGATAGAAGAGACCTTTCCTGAAGATCTCAAAACCCAGACAGGTTAACATGGGAGAAAATTGTCCTTAAATCAACCTGTCGCAAACTCTGTAGATCAAACGTTTCAGCTCCCTTGAAAGTGCAGGTGCATAGTTTGGGAGTATCCCTAGATTCATGTGTGTCACCAAGTTAATACAGCGAAAAATTAAAACGATACTGAAAGCCCAAGTAGATTCCGCAGCTCCAACTGGATAATGGCCCTTTCTGAACAGGATAGTACAGTAGTCCCAATTAGATTACTGTAATGTGCTCTATGTAGGTCTGCCCTTGAAGATTATTCAGAAACTGCAGCTAGTACAGAATGTAAAAGCAAGACTGTTGGTTGGAGTATTGTATAGGTGACACATAAGACCAGTTTCAAAGAAACTGCACTTCTAGTAAGGTGCTGATGATGACATTTAAAGCCCACATTGGCTTAGGACCTTGATACTTGAGGGAACAACTCTCCTTATATATACCTGCCCAAGAACTGAGAACTGCGAGAAGGACCCTTCTCAGTGTCCCACTAATGGAAGTGATGCATCGCACACAGCGACATATGAAAGGAGCTTCTATATTGCAGCATCCCCCCTCCCTTGGAGATCTGGTTGGCACCAATGTTGATTTCTTCAAGGTGTCATGTTAAAACATGGATTTTTTTATTACAGTCTTTGCGGGTCTAATCTTTCTAAAGTATACATGTGCATAGTTTTAACTGTTTTAGCCTTTTTCTGTATTAACTTGGCGGTTTGTTTAATATGCTTTTATCCTATTTAAATTATTTTATTGTTTTCATGTGGAATTGTTAATCATCTCTTCAAATGGTACTGAAAAGGTAAATATAAGAGCTGAATATAATTCATGTGAGATATGTAGTATTATAAATATATACCTAGCAGATTTGGATCCTGGTTGAATTTTCAGTTACCTCATATAGCACAACTTTCTTTCACAGTTTCCTGCTGCTGCGTAGCATTTTTGGGTGTATTGAGCTTCATAAATCAACATCCATCAGCTTGATATGCAAGAGTAGAGCATTTTGATAACCAGGAGTTTTTGCTCTGATTCAAAGACAGCCATGCTAGTTTGGAAAATCAGTATACAAAGGGATCTTGTAGCACCTTTGAGACTAACTTAAAGAAAGAAGTTGGTAGCATGACCTTTTGTAGGCTTTAGCCTACTTTCTCAGATGCAACTTTTTGCTGGCTTACTCCTGGTTAATCAGTTTTAAAATCAGTGAGTATCCAGATGAGTGTTTACCTGGAAGCCTCATGCCAATGGTTCTTAGTGCAATATACTGTAACTATAATAAATGATTGTAAAATAAAATGATACATTGTACTCAACATCCTACTAGATTTTGCTAAACAAGGAGTTGTAGCAAACATGAGAAACTTCTGGTATCCAGATGATGTTAGGTTCCAGCTCCCATCGGCCCTAGCCCAAATGGCCAGTGATGATGAAAGCTGTAAAAGTTCTGAATGCCCAATATAATTAGCACTCAGCATTGAGGGTCATGTAAATAAGAAGTGAAATATAATAGTTTCTAAAACATTTTCTTCAAACTTTTCAGCAGCGTGCAGGGTAAAAAGGAACAGGACCCACATGTCAGTGGTCTAGGATGGCCAGTGAAGGCTCCAACATCCCAAGTCCTGTGGTGCGTCAGATTGACAAACAGTTTCTGATCTGCAGCATATGCCTGGACCGTTACAAGAACCCCAAAGTGCTCCCCTGTCTGCACACATTCTGTGAGAGGTAAGAAGTATTTCTGTTCCCCTAACAAAATGGCTTGGGCCCAGAGTACTTGGAGGACCGCCTCTCCCCATACAATCAACCCCGCACTCTCAGGTCTCGTGGGAAAAAACTTTTGAGTGTTCCCAAGACAAGATACGCAAAGGGCTTTTTCTGTGGTGGCCCCGCAGTCTTGGAACGCTCTCCCTGAGGAGCTCCGCTTAGCCCCCTCCCTGGAGTCATTTAAGAAAAACCTTAAGACTCATTTATTTCATCAAGCCTTCCCTCACATGTCCTGACTGTTTTGCTCCTGCATACTATTTATTGTATTTTTAGATTGTTTTATTATCTTGATTGATTAATGATGGATTTTAATGATGTATAGTAGTATATGATTTTTTATGAAGGACTTTCGCTGTTAATTTTGATTTTTAAACTGTGATTTGTATTGTATTATTTTTGTAACCTGTATCGTATTGTATCTTATTCTGTTTGTAAACTGCCGTGATCATAGGAATGGCGGTATATAAATAAAATTTCAATCAATCAATCAATCAATCAAAAAGCGTTTCACATCTGTGATCGGTTTGTTTTGGAATAGTATCAGTTTCTAGATGGCAACTGGAAATCAGGTAGGGTTGAAAATGAGATGGAAATCACTTAGGGCTACACTTGATTAACAGTGAGCCTTCAGTCCATTTGAAATATGGAAATACAAAAGATGGTTGATGTATGTCTTCAAATCATTTTTGACTTATAGTGACCCTAAGGTGGAACCTATCTTGGGTTTTCTTGGCAGAATTTTTTAAGAGAAGGCTAGCCTTGCTTTCTTCTGAGTCTGAGAGACTATGACTTGCCCAGGTTCACACAGTGGGTTTCTATCGCCAAGCAAGGATTCAAACCCTGATCTTCCAGTGTCCTAGTCCAGTACTCAAACCAGTATATCATGTCGGCTCTCAAAATAAGGAACAGTAGATCATGAAGCCATAAATGGCTTGGTATCTTGATACTTAAGGGTGTGTGTGTGTGTGTGTGTGTGTGTGTGTGTGTGTGTGTGTGTGTATGCCTGCCTGAGAATTGGGATGTACTGGGCCCTCCTCATTGTCCATCAGTAGAGGAAATACATTCTGGGAGGACATGAGAGAGAGCCTTTTATGTGGTGGCACACCAGTTGTGGAATTCCCTCCTCTCTGGAAGCCCACTTGCCACCAAAGTAAAAAACATTTCCCCATCAAATTAAAACCTCATTTTTTTTATTAAAGTCTCCAGGCCAAACTGATTTTATCCAGACTGCAGAAGATTGGTTAAACCATATTAAACTGTCTGTTTTTAATGAAAAAACTGTATAATATATTTTTAATCTTTTAAACTTTTGTGATAACAGTCAGCCTTCTATATCCACAGATTTTTTATCCATGGATTCAAGCACCATTTTACTACATCCTTGTATTTAATGGGACTTGAACATCCATGCATTTTGTTATCCATGGGGCGATCCTGGAACCAAATCTCAACAGATACCAAGGGCCCACTGTTTTTATTGTTGATTTTTTTAAGGGCCCTGAGATCTTTGGATAATGGATGGGATATAATGTCTGTAATAAATAAATAAATGGAATAAAATAAATAAAGTTTAATGGATAAAAATGACCTTGAGTTCCTTTCATTTAGAAGAAAGAATAAAAAGGATTCAGATTCATAGAGAAAACTGCAAAAATAATCTAGGATTCCACAATTCTGTTTTAGTAAAAACTTCCCTTTTATTTATTTATATTTTAAAGGTTTTTTAAACATTATGATGGGTATGTATGTGTGTGTATGTGGATTCTGAGAAATTGAGTCCAAAAATAGTATATACAGCAAAGAAGTTGGCATAATAAGGACTCATTCCCACTTACTGAAAAATCCCAGTCCTGAACCATTGGCTCCACTCCACAATGCCAATCGATTCGAAAAGGTCCCTCATCCACACTATGAATTGGAACCTTTTGGAATTGCTATTCTTTGGCACGATTCTCCTCCCCATTTGTTGGCTCCTGCTCCCCAGCCATACCTTGGCCCCTCTCCTGGCCTCCGCGTTCCCTCCCCCTGGCCTGTCACCCGGCATGTGCCTGGGCCCACAAGAGGCAAGCAGAGGGGTCTAAGGAACGCCGAGTGGAGAGGAGGAGGAGGAGGATGGAGCAAGGCCAGGGGGGAAGTGCAGAGACCAGGGAAGGGGCCAAGGTCAGGTCTTGGAGCTCTGAGGCTGGGGGAGGGAGCCAGGAGGAGGAGGACGGGAGACTTTTTTTAAAAACTTAATCGCAAAATTGGTAGAATGGCTTAGTACAGGGGTAGGCAACCTTTTTGAGCCGAGAGCCGGGTTGCTGTCCCTCAGACAACTGGGGGGCCTAAGCCAAAAAATAAATATATAAATAAACCAGGACAAATGTAGGACAAAATTTTCAAATGGAGGACACTTTTTTTAAAATGGAGGACACACGAAAAGAATTGCTGATTTTTTAAAAAATGTTAATATAAATGCATGTTTCTGAGGCTTCTATAGACAATTGCCCCCAAAGGCCCCGGCGGCAATCGGCGGCAGGACTGGGCTGGGGCCGGTCCCAAGGCCTCGCCGGCACGGATCTGGCCCGCGAGCCGCAGGTTGCCTACCCCTGGCTTAGTAGCTACTGGCCTTTGCAAGTAGTTGCTTTGCCAATCTATCAATTTTGCGATTAATTTTATTATCATTATTTTTTAAAAAGGACCCAAAACAGTGGCACTGGGGTGTGTGTGTGACATCTCTGGGGATGGATGGCACACACCCCTCTGCCATTTGTTCCTCCTCTCTGAAAGACTCAATTCTGATCTGGCATTCCCACTGTTAGGAATTGCGTCAGAATCGATTCTTCCCAAAAGAACCTCTGAAAAAGTGTTAACAAAATGAACCAGGGTTCTATTCATCTTCCTTTTAATGCACCCTCTTTTTCTCTTGCTGTCTCATGTTTTTTTTAAAATTAACTACAGAAGTACAAATGGCTGTATTTTGCCCTTTAAATTTGTTGTCTTCTCCCCACCCACCCATAGTATATAATTGTAGAAGCCAGCTCAGCCTGAAGGACTGTCATATGTATCTAAAGCCTCCGGTTGAATTTAGTCTGGCTTCAACTTTTGGTATGCCAGTGGAAATGCTCAACTTTTGCAGCAATGGCCAGCTTCCGGATCAGGGCTGAACAAATACTCCCGCTTGCTGCACCACAGGCACAATTACTTAGAAGATGGAAACAAAAACTAGGCCTTGAAGTGTTGTCAGCCACATCATGGGCCATGATTGGCTGAAAGTAGTGGGAAGCAGTGTGAAATGCATGAATAATAATACTTTGCACTCTGTTAGAGTAGACATTATCCTAATTTTTCAAGCTTAGCAGATGTGTGGATGTTGTTGATAGCAAATGCTTATCTTCAGTATATGGATTGTAATCTTCAATACAAGTGCAGGTTGAAAACCTGACCCATCAAGAGATGATTGACTGTTAACCCTAATTATGCAACTGTTAAAGATATAGGCCAGAACCAAAGAGTTGTAGGCGCATAAGCACAAGGACATTTCTCATATTTCATTCTGATTTCATGTATTTGGTAGCAGATCACATGATGTGGCATGCAGGTTTATTGTGCATTTTGGTTGGCCAATAAAGATATCACTGTTTGGTGGATTTAGGTTTAGTCTGTGTTGCTGACAATTAAAAGGAAATGAGTTGCAGGTGATGAAACAGGTGGGGGCATGCTGATGAAATTTGCAAATGACAGCAAATTGAAAAGATTCGCTAATACTCCAGAAGACAGAATCAAAATTCAAGATGACCTTAATAGTTTAGAAAGCTGGACCAAAACTAACAAAATTAATTTTAACAGGGAGAAATGTAAGATACTGCACTTAGGCAGGGAAAAAAAATGAAATTCACAGATATAAGATGTGAAATGGATTTAGAAGTCCTAGTAGACAACAGATTTAACATGCGTCAACAGTGTGATATGGCAGCTTAAAAAGCCAATGTGGTTCTACAAGTATAGTTCTTAGATCAAGGGAAGTAATAGTGCCATCCTATTCTGCCTTGGTCAGGCCTCAACTGGGATATTGTGTCCATTTCTGGTCACTACAGTTCAAAAAGGATGTTGTCAGGCTTGAGCATGTCCAGGGAAGAGAGACCATAATGATGAAAGGTCTGGAAACCATGCCCTATGAGGACAACTTAGGGCATGTTTAGCCTGGAAAAGAGACGTTAAGATGCAATATGATACCCCTGTTTAAATATTGGAAGGGATGTCATGTTGAGGATGGAGCAAGCTTGTTTTCTGCTGCTCCAGAGAATAGGACATGAAACAGTGGATTCAAACTACAGCAAAAGAGATTCCACCTCAACATGAGGAAGTACCTGACAGTAAGAGCTGTTCAAAAGTGGAATACACTCCCTCAGAGTGTGGTGGAGGTTTCTTCCTTGGAAGTTTTTAAACAGAGACTGGTTGGCCATCTGTCAGGAGTGCTTTGATTGTGTGTTCTTTCATGGCAGGGGGTTGCACTGGCTGACCCTTGTGGTCTCTTCCATCTCTATGATTCTATGAAACCAGTAGGAGCTGGTGGTTCCCATGTGAGTGAGGCAGTAGATCATCCCAAGGTTTTTGCTACCATTAAAGGAGCTATCCAGGGTGCTGCACCTAGATAGCTAAAGGTTTTAGCACCTGGAGCCCTCCTTTATGTTTGAGCTTAAAACCTGAAGCGGCTTCGCCACCGCACTGAGATGGGAGCCACCAGCTGCCACAACCTGAAACCTCGGTTTCTGGAATAGGCAGTGCTAGGCTAGATGAACCAGCTGAGGCAGCCAGTATAAAATGTTCAAATGTGACCTTGTGGTTCGTAATGTACACTGTTTGTTTCTCATGATTGAGGAATTTCAGAAGGAAATATATAGTGGGCCCTTGGTATCCACTGTGGTTTGGTTCCAGGACTCTGTATGGATACCAAAATATGTGGATGCTCAAGTCCTATTAAATGCAATGGCACAGTAAAATGGTGTCCCTTACATAAAATGGAAAAATCAAGGTTTTCATTTTTGGAATTTATATAGTTTTATATAAATGTAAATATTTATATAAATATTTTCAAGTTCCGGATGGCAGAATCTGTGGATAAGGAATCTCTGGATACAGAGGGCCGACAGTAATAGAAAATTGGCAGGGGGCGGGGAGCTTCATCCATCTCACTGTTTTGGTACCATTGTATTTTGCAAGATTCCCAGCAGAATGTAAATATTTGGATGGGTGGACAGTACACTGTACTCCCCTCTGCTATGAGTTTGCAAAATGTGGACATGGCCAAGTGGGCTAATGGCTTACTCCCTTTTCTCCTATGAATAAATAATGCTGTAGGAGATATCTATTCTGTTCTGATATCTGCTCATCTTTTTACCATTCTCCTCAGGTGCCTACAGAATTACATTCCAGCTCACAGCTTAACCCTTTCTTGCCCAGTGTGCCGGCAGACATCCATTCTACCAGAGAAAGGGGTTTCTGCACTTCAGAACAACTTCTTCATTACCAACCTGATGGATGTCCTGCAGCGTACTCCAGACAATAGCATTGAGGAGTCTTCCATCTTGGAGACTGTCACAGCTGTTGCTGCTGGCAAACCACTTTCCTGCCCCAATCATGAAGGAAATGTAAGTGGACTAGTTTCTTATAAAACTGACTAGTGATTAGGCAGAAAATGGTAGGTTACATGGGATGAAGTGGATTGTATGATTAAAACTAGGCACTACTGGAAAAGATCTGTACTCTTGTTAAAAAAAATGTAATCAACCTGAAAGATTTTCTTCAGTTTTGTCTGAATGCTTGTTCATGGACTTTATCACACCAGGCTCATAATGCACCACAATCCCATTAGTCCAGCATGTGCAAACATACCAAGTCGGGGCAATCATTATCACACAGCTCTTCAAAAGTCTGATGGCACTGCTTCTGCCCAGCCTCTGCCTTCCTCACATTGGCGTCCATAGACCTTCCTCCCTGCCTTAACCCCTTCCCAGCATGCCTTTCGGTCTGTATTTATTTTTATTTTTTATTTTTAGCGCAATTGCAGAATCATGGCAATCCATTGTTAAAAAGAAAAGAAAAGTGCTTAGAAAAAAGGAAAAGCAACCTGTTTGGGAATAGCGAGGGGTAAGAGGGGGAGGGAAGCACATTCATGCCCACTTGCATCATGTGACTGCTTGCATATTGAAACTGCTTTGGGAGGAAATCTTCACATTCTCACAAAAGTGAAAAAGCAGAGCAATTGGGGGGCATTGATGGATTTTGCCCATCAATGAAAAGCAGCACTCCAGCAGTGGATGGACTTACAGACCTGTGGATGAGATATCTCCAAACCCCCTGTCTTCAGGCCTAGACTCATGTTCTCCCTGATCAAGTTAACCATCTGGCATGTGGTCATCTTCTCTTTCTACTACCTTCCACTTTTTCTAGCATCATTGCTTTTTCTAATGATTGATTTTTCACCATGATGTAGCCAAAGTGCGAGAGCCTCAATTTAGTTATCATGGCTTCTAGGGATAGTTCGGGCTTGATCTGGTCTAGAACCCCTTTGTTTGCCTTCTTGGATGTCCATGGTATCCTCAGCACTCTTCTCCAGCAGTAATCTCAAATGAATTGATTTTCTTTCTGTTGGCTTTTTTCACTGTCCAACTCTCACATCTGTACATGGATATGGGGAACACGTTGGCTTGGACTATTCTCAATTTGGAATATGGAGTTAATCAGGATGGTTAGTAATCTGCCTTCTTTGCTACTAAACTAAGATGTTAATGTCCCATAGTTTAGTAAGATGAATTGGATGAGTTTTCACTTAAGAGAAAACAGGTGATCATGACCTAGAAGAGTAATTCCTCTTTTGCTTCTTTCTGTCATATATGCATAATTCAATTTAGTGGAAAGATCAAACTTTATCTTCCACTGCCATCACCATTGGGAGTCCCTTCCTATCACCAGTCTGTGTAATGCAGATTGTAATGTGCTTGAAAGAGGGAGCAGGTGTATTGCAGAAGGTGTCTACGAAGCAAATATCTCCAGATCAATGAAGCAAATTAAAAAAAAAAAAATCTGCAGAGGAAAACAGCCTGCTTCATACCAGGTTGTGTGAAGCTTGTCTGACCTGTGACAGCATTGCTTTCATACTGTTTATGTACTCTCTCTCTCTCTTTCTCTCTCTCTCTCTCTGTATGCACACACACACACATCTCTGTTTGTATGACATGGGTCTGAAATAAGTTCTAGCAGCATTGCTCTCCCATTGTGACAATGACTGACACCAGGAGATGGACAATTTGGATAAAAAACATATGCTAACAGTGGGCTTTGGGAATAAATGGAGCATATGGTCTGAATTATTGTATTATTCCACTTGAGCTGGCAAGTTGGCTTTGTTGTTCAATACATCAGTGAGCACTATCTTGGATTCAGGAAACATCAAAGTAATATGAACATTAGAATGATTGCCTGACATGATTAGGAAGCTTTTTATAAAAGAGGAACATAATCAAGTACTTGGCATACAAAAATCCTTAGGCACAATAAAGGTAATGCAACTTGTGGTCAATATAGAAAGTTGATAGTTTCATAGTGCCAGGTCCTGATCCTCTCTTGCTGTTTGAATTGCAGGTGTATCTTCCAAAAGGTCCTGTTTCATAAGTTTATTTTGTCTCCTAGATGCAATGCACAGTTCTTTACACTGCCTCCTGAAAAGGTTCCTTGTGCTTTTTCGTCCTCTGGAATGAATTGCTTCTGTTTATGCAACAGTCACAATAATAGAACTTAAAAATGATTCAGTGTTGTGAGACAGCCCCTTGCCACATCATTTATTGTAGACACATTGAACAGAAGTTTTTTCGGTGCAAAAAAATCTGGATATATGCTAAATCAGGTTTAACCATATAATCATTATATGGTTAAATCTGATTTATCATATATCCAGATTTTTTGTTTTAAGATTCTAATCCTTAGTCTGTTGTGGTTGATTCTAGCCATAGCATCTTCATTTTAGAGTACATGATACAGGCAACTTTCTGATACTCAGAGTATCATTTCAATGCAATGGTTTACCTTTTAAAAGGACAGGCTTTTATTTTTATTTTTTGTTGGTCTTTTTCTTGTAAAGCACAATGTACAGTGGTGCAACAACAATAACCATTATGCTCCTCCTCCTCATCATCATCATCATATATTTTGAGGGGTTATCCAAATTTTATTTTGCGGCCATAAAAATGAACCATTTCTCTCCCTCCCTTCCTCCCTCTGAAATATTATAGGTCCACTAAAACTAATCCAAGTAGATATAACACACATATCTTATGAGAATGAGAGAGGGGGCATGAACAAAGAGTAACAAAGTTACAGAGAACATATATGTAAAATAAAATCTTTAACAGGTAGATATCACATTAGGTTACGGTCTTCAAAACCCCTTTAGTTAAAAATATTTTTTTAAAAAGCATGCAGACTGGTAATAAAGAAGAGTTTATTACAGAAAAAAATATTTTTTTTTAATAGAATGCTTCTTATTAATCTGCAGCTTTTTGGGTCTACTGATTCTGTATAATCCTTTTAAATGTGCCCTTTCCAGGTTTGAAAAATAACCAATGCTCTTCCTCTGATAAACTTTTAAATTTCAACCAAAGCATTACAGATTATTCCCTGTTAAAACTTGTGAGTGCCAAAAACATGGACCTCATTATTTGTAAAACCCAGTGCCATTCTACTTATATTCCAGAATGACTCACTAATGCTGAATATTCCTGAAACACGAGAAATGACAGTTCTATATAAAACTGAACAGTGGGGAAAATGACAAGCCCAAGTGTATCTGTGGCATTTCAAGTAGCTTAAGTTGTGTAGGACAGTGGTAGACAGACTTTGAGTCAGTAGGATCTATGGTACTTTGATGGGTTTGTAAAAAAATCAGATCAAATCACCAAATCACCAATTGTAACCTGGTGCCAGAGACATAATACTTGATGTTAAAAACAAATTCTGGGCCCTGGTATTAATTATGACTACCAGAACTGAACATGCCTTTCATGGAAAAAAAATCCACTCCTCATTACTCTAATCATTTTACATTTCAACTGTGTAACTTGGAGGGTTCTGGCAGGAGTCATTTTATTGCAACTCTAATTAAACAATTGGAATTGAAATACTTGCTCTTCTACTACAAATCGTCTCGGTCTGGAGATCTGCCTTCTGCTATCCCTGCTGTAGGGTTATACAGTATTTGCCTGTGTTTGTATTAGTATGGCAATTTTGCACATAACTGTTGTTGTTTTTTAAATTAAATCTGTACCCCTATATCTGATGTTATGTTAAAATATAACATTACAAATCTTTTGTTGACTATGCAATCCGCATGATTGTTTGACTATTTATGATAACATTTTGTATTACAATACTGTGTATGCACACCTTGTTTTCATAATTTGCAGTGGGATGTTTGCCAGTGTTGGACATAAACAGTGCAGTTTTGAGCTTGTCTATTGAGATGTAAGGCCCACTAAGGTTATTTAGATTTACATGCAGGCATATGTTTATAGGTTGGTAGCCAAAAGCTGCATTTTATCATTTACCAAGTTGAATTAAGGCTAATTGAATTCAGTGGGTCTTATTTCTGAGTAGACACACATAGGATTGCACTACATATAATGGAACATCTATATCCTGTGATTGTTTTAGTAATCACAGTGTGGTTCTACCCTTAGATTAGTTGTTTCTGTACAGGCAGATACAGTACGGAAAATCACTGAACTCAAGTCATACTCAAAAGCTTGGGGTATATAGCTACTAGAGCTAAAAGGCAAACTGCTAGACAATTATTAACTTAATGTGTCCAATAAGAATTTCTCTTTTAGGAGAAACATAGCATACTATTTTGGCTTTATTTCACAAAAATTAGTTAGTACTCATGGCCAGTTTAAAATGTCTGTACACTGAAGGCATAGCATATGCCATTAAATACTGGGAAATTTCCTCTCCCTTAACCCAGTATGTTGTGTGAATTTTGCTATGAGTTTAGGGTATTTTAAAAAGTTCAAAGTACTTAAAATTAGCTACAGATGTATAAATTAGATTTAAAATTACCTGAAATGTTTTTTTTTAATCAAGATGTCTGATTCAACATTATTACATTCATTAATGTCTCCCCACCCATTATAAACCACATATATATGAACTTTACATTATTTAAATTGGCTTTAATATTGACTGTGATATTGGTTGTGGACACTGACCTGAAAGTAACTAAATTGACTATGAGATTCTACCCCATGCATTTTTTGAACTTTAGCAGTTTGCTGCTGAAATTTTGGCAGCAAACCACCTGGCCAGTTTTTTAAAAATAAAACCCTGAGGAGTTCAGGGGCAGCAAAATAAATAGGGTTTGGGGAAGGATGTGTATTTCATGGACCACACTTTCCACTTAAGAAGCACACTGTTTTGCATATACTGTACTGTATTACTGAGACCTTAAAGAAGGAATGACTGGAATTCTAACAACAGTCATACTCTCCCTCTCTGTAATCAGCTGATGGAATTTTACTGTCAATCTTGTGAGACAGCCATGTGCCGGGAATGTACAGAAGGAGAGCATGCGGAACACCCCACAGTACCTCTCAAGGATGTTGTTGAACAACACAAGGCTTCTCTTCAAGTACAGTTAGATGCTGTCAACAAAAGGTATGAAAATATATCCTTATTGCAAATTCTAGGGATGTAAAAAGGCATTCTAGGATAATACAGTTCATATCAGATGGCGAACCAAAGTGAAATATATGTGATTTAGGATCCTTTGAAAGAAGTGATTATAAAATCCTTTGAAAGAAGTGTCCGGTAGCACTGGAAGGTGTGAGCAAAAGAGGAGACAGCAAATACAAGAGCTTTTGGCTTTGTATTCCTGTGCTTTTCCATATGGTATGGATTTAGAAGAGACCTAGTGTGCATAGTGGTTTGAGCATTGGATTACAACTCCAGAGACAATGGTTCAAATCCCCATTCAGCCATGGAAACCCACTGGTTGACCTTGGGAAAGTTGCACTCTCTTAACCTCAGAGAAACGAAAAGGCAAGACCCCTCAGAACAAATCTTGCCAAGAAACCCCCATGTTAGGTTCACCTCAGGGTCTCCATAAACTGAAAACTACTTGAAGGTACACACCAAAAACATTAACAACATAGATTTAGAAAATTTGTAGGTTGCAGCCCCCCCCCCCCCCCCCCCCCGCCCTTTGCTGAAACAGTTAACTGATCCTGTAGGTTGAGAGTGGCCAACTACAGTGGGTGCAGAGGCCAGTTTTCAGCCTTGCCGTAAATTGCACCACACCATTTGGGAACCATGTTCACCAAAAATAAACTAAAAATTGCATCCGGGAGTAAATTCTGCTTGTGAGTTCTGAGATTGTCAGATTTGGGGGGGTGGGTTGAATGAGGGATTTTTTTTATTTTTATAGGCAATCAGCCACTCCTGGAGAGCTCAAGAAGTAATTATTCTCCATTTGGGAGAGGAAAGCATGAAGTCAATCAAACAAACAAAAAACCCACCCCAAAACCAGACCAAAACAAAAATCCAACATTTTTGATGGAGTTCTAGTTTATTGAGACAAACCTAAGAGAAAGCAGGTGGCCTGAAGAAAGCTTGGAGAGTTTCATGTGTCCCATGCAGAACACAATTCCCACCAATTCTGTAGATAGCACCCATCCTGATTTATATCTGCTCTTTTTATAGCAATTAGACTATTAATTTCTTATTTAATTTATGTCAAGTACGATCTTAATGAGAATAGCAGGTTTACTACTCATGGATTAGGTTTTCATGCAGTGGTAATGTTTTGACATTATGGAGTTGTATGAGCCCTGGAGACACACATTTTCTCCTCCCTTGTTTTGCAGCAATGAGGAAGAGATGAGAAACTTCTATTTCAGTTTTAGAATAACTGTAGCTTGTTATGGTATTTGGATGTGGTTGCAGTTTTATTAGTATGGAATATAATTGATTGAAAGTAGCCCCCCAGGATTTAAAGCCTCCTTGTTTCATTAATCATAATTAAAGGTAATTGCAGTTTATCCAGGTTCAGATGTCATGACAAACTATGGTTAGTCTAAACCTCTTCTTATGGTCACACTGGAAGAAGAATGGAAAGTACACAGACCTGAGGCATAGGGAGGCTTATTTTCGTGATGGTAAATCATAACTTAATGCAGAGCTTGAGAAGTTACGTTTTGGACAATAGACATGCTAGCTGGTCGGTTTTGAGACTTGTAAGGCTTTAAAAAAAAGAAAACAAAAACAAACCAAAACACCAAAATCACATTTCCAAGCTCTGGTTTAGTGTTACATAATACAGTCAATCAATCTAGTCGTGTAGTCTTAAGCTGATTCATTTACATTTATCCGCAATGTAGACTACAAATAGCCCGAAGTGTACTTTTGTACAGCCTGCATTCTTTTTAAAAGCTTCTAGATCCTGAATTTTCTCCCGATGTTCCTTCCCCCTCCATTTTTTTGAAACATCAGTTTGAAAATGATGGCATAAACTATAGAAGATTCATAAACATGCAGGCTGAATCCCAAACTCATTTAAGTCGTTCCATGATGTTTTCAGGATTGATTAATATTGGTATTATTTTTAAGGATAAATACTACAACATAACTACTATTTATAGCCTCATTAATGCTAATAATACTGTTCTGGAAATTGCATTAATGTATATGCAACTACATATATACATAAGCTACCTTTTGTTCTTCAGGCTGGTGTTGGGTTTTGAATAAGACTGCACCCAGTCCAAAATTCTGTCTTATTTGTGAGAAAGTTTTTACATCAAAACTATGGAGACTATGTCTATAATAGACCACATTTGGAAGTAATACTTTCCCTCCCATCTGTCCTCCTCTTCTCATCTTCCCTGTTACTAGAATAAGGAATAATTGAGAATTTTGCTTGTGGATTGCTGGTTTGTTCTTAAGTTTGAATATGTACTCTGTGTGGTTTAAAACGCACTCTGTTTTGCTAAACAGACTACAAAACCAATCTAAGTTTACAGTTGACATCTAAAACTAGAGTTTATTGTAAACCACAAGTTCTGCTTCTCTTATTATTATTATGCTTTATTTATATAGTGCTGTAGATTTACACAGTGCTGTACATACAAACAATAAAATAGATAAAGTAAATCTGCCCATGGCATACAGTTGTAAGAAATAATAGCTTAATACATATACATAATACATAACAATACAGGAAAAGGTACAATAAAATAAAGCAGGCAACAAATTAAAAACGTCAAGTAACAAATAATAGTCACGCAACATAACAACAAACTTGGAATCTACTAAAGTCAGTCAGCCAGTCAACATTTATTAGGCATACAACAGCAACATACATTTACAATTATTAAAATTTAAGCCATAATCTTGTTGCCTCCACCAGAAAATTGGCCATTAGCCTGGTAATATGTGGGTTCTGATCTTCCAATAAGTATTCCACTGATAACTCATCCAAACAGATATTCATTACTAATAACCTTCTTAACAATTTCCCCCTCGGAATTATATACAATGGACAAAGCAATACAATATGATGGAGAACTTCTGGAGCTTGATCACAGTGACATACACAATTCAAAAATGGGGTCTGCAAATATCTGCCCTGGTCACATTTGAGGAGCGTACATTCAGTCTTGCAAACACAAAGGCCTTCCTCGATATCAGCAGTGAAAGGGTAAATTTCTAATTTATTCCTCTTCTCAGCTATGAAGAAGAAGCAGATGGGAGTAATGAATAGTTTGGCCATGCATAGCCACATTCCTACTTATCTATGAAAAGTTACATTGTGTTTTAGCATTATCTACAAACTCGCTTGGTAATAATAAGATACAGGTTTAGTCTCCTTTATCCAGAATTCCAAAGTTAAAAAATGTGCATATAGGTGGCTGTCATAGTGACACCTTTACTTTCTGATGATTCAGTGTATATAAACTTTGTTTCATTCATAAAAATATTAAAAATAATGAATATAAAATTACCTTCAGGCTATGTGTATAAGGTTTTCATGTTTAGACTTGGGTTCCATCTCCAAGGTACCTCATTATGTATATACAGATATTCCAAAGGCCAAAAACCTCCGAAATAAAAAAAAAAAACACTTCTGGTCTTAAGCATTTTGGATAAGAGACTCAACCTGTAATAGAATTTCCCTGAGTTACACTTGGAGTGAGCATGTAAAAAATATTGCACATGATTTAAAGGGGAATCCTGTTTGAAGCACCATTCACTGTAATTTATTCTTGAACAGGCTTCCAGAGATAGATACGGCACTTCATTTCATATCTGAAATTATACATCAGCTCACCAACCAAAAGACCAGCATCGTCGATGAAATTCATTCCACTTTTGATGAACTCCAGAAGACTTTAAATGTCCGCAAAAGTGTGCTGCTTATGGAATTGGAAGTCAATTATGGCCTTAAACATAAAGTAAGCTCTTGCTTTTGTCAGTAAAACTATATGTGTGATGCTACAAGGAGTAATGATACCCAAAAACTTATTTTCTTTAGCAGAGAAAGAATGGGAAATGGTCTGTGTGCCCTATAACCTATAAGGTTAATCTAGAATCCTAATACAGCTGTGCATTTTCCAATTAATTTTAATTATTTGGGAACTGGCAACTAGTACAGCTTCAGCTTCAGAAGCATTGCCATAAAATTTGTTTGAAAGGAACATTGATTAGAAATGGCATTAAAGGAACAACAAATGCTGTTTGGATTCCCTGGTCGTATATTAATACATTCATGTAACTGACAATTTCGAAAACTTGAAATTAAATTATTGCCACAGTTCATGGTAAATTGTTATGGTCTACTTTGATTAGATATAATGTGTTGGACACCAGAAAAATCAAAAGTAAACATGGCTGATCATAATACTCTCATGTTATTAGATGACATTGATGACAATAAACCAGTTGCAGACACACACACACACACACACACACACACAGGTTTGTTGTAGCAATGTCAAGCATGTGATTTAGATTACTAAAGTGTATTAAAATTCAAGAGTTTGTGTAAACAGGTATTATTATTAGTATATTAAAGCATCATGTTGTGTAAAGAAAGGAAACACTTGTTTTTCAGGATGCAAATTTGTCTGTATAACTGAAAAATAATCTTTCTTAGTGATACATATTCCTACTGCTCCTTGAAATTTAGGTCATTTCACCCACATAGACAGCTTATGTTCAGATTTGGATTTCAGTTAGACATGCATCAGTTTAATTCAGCTTGTCCCTGACCTAACACAGTGCAGAAAAAAATGGTTTCCTCAGTGTATTCTACCCAATACACTTGCTTTGTAAAAATGCAAAAAAAAAAAATAATGACACAAAACACTGTGTCAAACATAAATTTTAAATGTTGCTTTGCTGGTGGTCTTATTTTGCTTAATTTTACCAGCTATTAATTAGTTGTATTTTATTTTTTTCCTCCTGTGTATTATTAACTAAATTGTTTATAAGCCCTAAGTAGGCATTCAGTCCTCTTGCAATTGAGAAGAATTGTACTAACACCATCACCTAACTGCTGTGGAATTTGATGAGGAATGTTTGAGTTACAGTTGGCTCTTAGTATCCATGGGGGTTCTGTTTCAGACCCCCCACCAGTGCCAAAAACCAAGGGCCATCAAGTCCCATGGTTCATAATGGTGGCATGCATGGGGCTGTACTGCTGCAACTGGCTGCATGTTTTGCCATTAGAGCCAATGGGGCTTGCTGTCTGCAGATGGTAAGCCTGTGGTTGGGGCAGGCAGACTGTAGTTTGCTGTACGTGATGTCAGTTGTCCCAGTGATTTAGAAGCCTGATCGTTCAAGGATCTAAAGGAAGTGCGTATTTATGTGGCTCCTTGCTTCAAACCTCTCACTTTCAACACTTGGAGGATAGCACAGGAGGTGATGGAGATTGTAGGGGCAGCATATGCAGCCCCATGCCCCCCTCATGCATGAGGATTGCACATACGTTTAGGGTTCTGCAAATGTGATGAAAATTTGGTGACCCTCCAAATATTTTGCAACACCTATAATTCCCAAGTGTGGCATAGTGGTTTGAGTATTGGACTGCTACCCTGGAGACCAGGGTTCGATTCCCAGCTTGACCATGAAACCCACTGGGTGACCTTGAGCAAATCACATGCTCTCAGCCTCAGGGGAAGGCAATGGCAAACCTCCTCGGAACAAATCTTGCAAGAAAACCTCATGGGATGCCATAAATCAGAAATGACTTGAAGGCACACAACAACAACAACAACATAATCCCCCGTGGTGGCTAGGGCTGATGGGAAGTATAGGCCAAGAACCAAGAATGCCAAATCCCCCACCCCCATATGTAATGGTTTGAATGTTTGACTTCAAACATATGTGACTCCATGAGGAATATTTCAAGGCACATCTGTATGTCTTAGGCTTGAGGCATTCACTATATTCAGAAGAAGGATTTTGGAAGTTTGGTCATTGACATGTGAAATCTCTTTTCCATCTCACTTTGAGCAGGAAAGATAGTACCAAATATAAGACTAAGAAGAGGTCTGTTTATGTTTATTAGAGTGCACAAGAGCTAAAATAATTGGGTATAGGGCCTATCTCTCATATATCCAGCCCTCTCTATCCCTACCTTCCTGGCTTCAGCAAGGATATCTGAAGGGATGCATTACTCATATTCACTTGAACACAAGTAGAACACGGTTAAGAAAGGCTTCTGATTTCATGGCTGCACTGGAAAAGGAATAGGTGAGGGAAGCTCACATAGCCTATGGCTTATTTGTAAAATGTTGAAAAACCCATACGTTAGTGATGTGTCTAGGTCTTGGTTTCTAAATTAGTAGCTTGTAGAAAACTTCTCTTTCCAGGAATGTTGCCCAACTTTTACATGTGCTCAACCCATATGATTCAGTTTTTTTTTTAAAAAACTGAGCCCAATTAACTTTCTACAATGTTATCCTGTTCAAAAGCATCCTTAACTGTTCCTATTGTTGTGTCGTTGTGTTTCTTTAAGTGATTTCCAATTTAGGGTGACCCTAAGGTGAAACCATTACAAGGTTTTCTTGCCAAGATTTATTTTGGGGGCAGAGGGGTCCATTGCCTTCCTTTGAGGCTGAGTAAGTGTTGCTTGCCCAAGAACCCCCAGTTGAGTCTCCATGGTCAACCAGAGGTTCAAATTCAGGTCTCCCAGAGTCCTAGTCCAGTACTCATACCAATACACCACACTGGCACATTTCCTATAATAGATGGAAACTTATTTTTATATATGCTTCTTTATAACAATCTAGAACCGCTTGACAATGTCTTTCTTTTCTGTCAGGTTTTGCAGAATCAACTTGATACCCTCCTGGAAGGACAGGAAAACATTAAGAGTTGCAGTAACTTTACAGCCCAAGCTCTCAACCATGGAACTGAAACAGAAGTCTTACTTGTCAAGAAGCAAATGAGTGACAAGCTGAATGATCTGGCTGACAGAGATTTCCCACTACAGCCTCGTGAAAATGATCAGCTGGACTTCATAGTGGAAACAGATGGTCTGAAGAAGTCCATTCATAACCTTGGCACTATTTTAACCACTAATGCAGTTGCTTCTGAAACAGTGGCCACAGGCGAAGGGTTGAAGCAGACAGTGATAGGACAGCCTATGTCAGTCACTATTACTACCAAGGACAAGGATGGTGAGCTTTGTAAAACTGGGAACGCGTACCTCACTGCTGAGCTGAGCACCCCTGATGGGAGTGTGGCAGATGGAGAAATACTTGACAATAAAAATGGCACTTATGAATTTTTGTACACTGTCCAGAAAGAAGGGGACTTTACTCTTTCACTGAGGCTCTATGATCAGCATATTAGGGGCAGCCCATTCAAACTCAAGGTAATCAGATCAGCAGATGTGTCCCCTACCACTGAAGGAGTTAAAAGGCGTGTTAAGTCTCCTGGCAGTGGCCATGTAAAGCAGAAGGCTGTAAAAAGACCAGCTAGTATGTACAGCACTGGCAAAAGGAAAGAAAACCCCATTGAAGATGATTTGATCTTCAGAGTAGGTAAGGCATGTACTGTCTTGTAACTTGTTAGGACTGCATAGTCCAGATTTTACTGCCTTATTCTGAATGAACATGAAGACTGAAACAGAAGTAGCTCAAGTTACAATATCATAGGCATCTCTTAGTGTAGAGGCTTTTTACACATGACTGTATTGTTTGTTGTTAACCTTCCTCTAGTTGATCCTGACTCATGGCAAGCCTGTGGATGAGACATCTTCAATACTCCATGTCCTCCACAACTCTGCTTAGGTCTTGTAAATTCATGCCTGTGAGCTCCTTAATAGTCCATCCATCTAGCATGTGGTTCTTCTTCTCTTTCTACATCCCTCCACCTTTCTTAGCATTATTGTCTTTTCCAATGAGTCATTCCTTCTCATGATGTGAAATGAGCCATATTAATAGGCTTCAGTTTACAGTTTTTTTAACTAAATGGTTTCCTTATGTCAAATTATTGGTATCTGTGACTACAAACCTTTAATTTTGTGTAGATATAAGAATGAAAAATTCACGTGAGCTACATTTGTTTATGACTTTATGGGGTTTATAAGACAACATTTCTGAGAACTGCACTGGTGACCAAGCACAAATGTTTTTGAATATTTATTCCCATAAATATATTCAGTGTAAGTGTTTCTCTGCACCATGAAGCAAACAGCAGATGCAAACAGTTTTCAAAGCAAGGATCTAGATTTATTAAAGCACTAAAGTTTTATGTCTAAGCAGTTTTTGGTGTCATCCCTGGTTGTAACAATCAGGGATTCTGGCTGAAAAATAAAATACAGTAACTTTTTTTTAATCAAGCTGTAAAGATGAATCACTAAACAGTGAATAAAATTTTACAGTGCTTGCTGAGGACACATGTATATGTCTACAGACCATTTCTCCCTGTTCAGTGATTCCATGTTCAGTGACATCTACACTGCAGAAATAATCCAGTTTGACACCACTTCAACTGCCATTGCTCAATGCTATGGAATTCTGGGAATTGTACTTTGTTTTGGCACCAGAGCATTCTGACACAGAAAGCTAAATGTCTCACAGTGCGGGTGGGAGTAAGTCAGTGCTTCTTTGATGAGGAAGATGGAGCAAAGCATGGTTTATAGATTGCAGGGATTAATCTGTTGTGTTTTTTTTGCACTCAACTGAGGCTGCAAGCTTATGCTTATGTAATCTCTGCTTACTTGAGAGTATGCTCTGCTGAGCATGGTGAGTTCACTTGCATAACATTGGGACCTATAGGGCAAATAAAGGGGAAAAGAACATAAATACATCCTGAACTATAAACTTAGTGAGCAATGATGTAGTAACTACTAGTTAATGTCATAGGCCCTGCTACAAAGGGAACAAACTGAAATGGGTTGTCTGAAATAGTTTTGTTCTCTTTTTGCTGTTCTTTCAATTTTATACTCACTCTTCAGAGTCAGTTCTTTCCAAGACAGATTCCTGGTCTTGTTTGTGTTCCCATTACTGATGCTGTTACTCTTTCTCATCAAATTAAAGAGATGCTTTCCTTTAGATTTACAGTATTGTATTTTACAACCATCACTATGCATGATAAGGAATTCCAAGCTGGTGAGAGTTTAGAATTCCATAGAGTAAATGGGCTGGAAAAGAAGGAATGGATAACCTGTTTGGAGCAGCTAAGCAACCTTAACAGAGGACACACCAAGTAGTTCAAGTCCTCCCTCTTCAGCTTGCTTGGAAAACCTTTTTTTTTTAAATAAAGTAGGTTGCTAAGACATTTGTAACCCACATTTCTAAGATAGCTGTGAAAAAAGTTGTCTCAAAATCAGCATGGGAACACAGGCTAATAATAAACTAACTGGCATGCTAGTCAAATTTGTTACTTTCAAGGCTGGGTTTCCTCGTTACATAAAGCAACATCTGGAGCTGGAGAGCCTAATTTTTAATGGACTGAGTTTATTTTAATAAAACTCGTTACAATTTTGGAAAAAAATTTGGTCTTTCTCAAAGGTTTACAGTTTTACAAGTGTTTCTTTGCTAGATTCCCACAGTATTCCACTCTCTGGCCATCCTTACTTTGTTCCCCTTGCAATATCCTTTTCAAACTCAAGTTCCAGAAACAAGGAGTGGAATCCACAAAGTTGAGTTGCTTTTGAGGTCGAAATGTTTGGAATTAGGTTTTGTAGCTTTTTTTAGTTAGTTTCTTCCTAATGTGGCTCATGTTTCTACTTTATTTAGGCACCAAAGGGAGAAACAAAGGAGAGTTTACAAATCTTCAGGGAGTAGCTGCTTCTACAAATGGAAAAATATTAATAGCAGACAGCAATAATCAGTGTGTACAGGTATAATGACCTTTTATTGCTTCTTTTGAATTGGTAGATCTTTATGGAAGGGTGTGGGATTGAAATGCATATAAGAGTAGTGTTATCTAGACTACCAAGACCAGAGAGTTTATAGCAATTGTTAATTCTGAAAGGATGTCTCAAATACTTTTTCATGTTTTTTGGGTTAGAAAGGTATTTATTTTACATCTGGATTCCACTTTTCTTCTGAAGAAGTTAACTGAAAGTATTTTCAAATTACAGTATGTACTATCAAATGTTGCTTGGCCTGGAGTTCTTTATTTCTACTTGAAATTTATGGGGTTAGTTCCTGCCATCCACATCCTTATTGGCATATTAAGCTATTGACATGACAAAATATATTTCCCTGGACTAATTGGATCTGAAGGATGCTTTCCTCTTTGCTGGTCATAAAGTATTCTGTGTAATGTCCTAGGCATAGATAGTTTTCCCCCCATACCTATCTTCTGATTGTAGGCATTTTTGCCCAAACCTAGGAAAGATTGCTAAAGATTGGAGCACTATAAACCAGCATAGTATTAGATGCTCTGAATTGCTGGCAAAAGAGGCAGTCAGCCACAGACCTCTCTAGAGCCCTGATTTCTACCTGCATACAGAAAACACAAGCCATTCCATGCATCCCTATAAAAATGTGTGTGAAGTTACAGAGCTATGAAAACCTACTAAAATACTTGGATGAATTTAGGAAGGGATTTCCCTTCATTTTTGTTGAAATGTTTTCTGCGGTTTGCCTAAGGAGCCTCTATAGCTGCATTTGCACTGCAAAAATAATCTGGTTTGACACCACTTTAACTGCCATCTCTCATTGCTATGGAATTCTGGGAAGTGTAGTTTGTTGTTCCCAGAATTCCATAGTAATGACCCATGGCAGTTAAAGTGGTGTCAAACCAGATTATTTCTACAGTGCGGATGCGTTCCATGTTATATATATATGGGGGGGGGGGCTGTTGTCCATGCATGCATTTAAACTTCGTTCACATTTGTCATATGTCCTGTCTATATTATGATTGTGACCACATTTTATGAAAATTGTACTTTTAAAAATTCTATTTTTCCTCACACTTACACAAAATCCATAGATATTTTCCACTGATGGCCAGTTCAAGAGTCGTTTCGGTATTCGGGGAAGGTCTCCTGGTCAGTTGCAGCGGCCTACAGGAGTGGCTGTGCATCCTTGTGGTGACATCATTATTGCTGACTATGACAATAAATGGGTTAGCATATTCTCCTCTGATGGAAAATTTAAGGTAAGTTTAAAGTACAAATGCAAAATGCAAATGAAACCATTCTTGTTTTTATATGAATGATTATAAAATTCAATATAAAAACAGTGAGACAAAGACATACTCTGTAGGGCCAAAGCAAAAATCTGTTGGGGTAGGCAAAAGGTGTAAGCTGACTTCTCAATCAAGAGAACAGCTTGATGGCCCCAGTCTTCAAAAGGCTTTAATAATTACCATCTATACTTTGGCTCTGGAAATGAATCAACAACCCAGTGCAGCTATTTTAGTAAAGAGGATTTGTGGTCTGTGTAGGCAGCTACAATTAATAAATTATTTCCCACGTTCTGTAAGTTTCTGGACGTTTTTCAGTATGTCTCGTAGTATTTCAAATGCAGTGCAACTAAAGCATATGTTACCATGTTCAGATATTTAGTATGTTAAAGGAAACGTTAAGTGGCAATCAATGCAACAAATTAATACAGAAATAAGCTCCCTATCTCTTTCTTTTCTTCCTCTAGACAAAAATTGGATCTGGAAAACTTATGGGACCAAAAGGTGTTTCGGTGGATCGCAATGGACACATCATTGTTGTGGACAACAAAGCATGTTGTGTGTTTATCTTCCAGCCTAATGGGAAAATAGTAACCAGATTTGGAAGCCGAGGCAATGGAGACAAACAGTTTGCAGGTACTGTACCTGTTGCCGGTTAATCTGCCATCTCCTTTTGTCTTTTAATATACATTTCAGTGACATTTTAGCAGTCTGTAAAACCAATATCCTAAGGTATGAGAAAGTAGCCTACAGTGTGTGGCTGGTCATGTTGGCCAAAGCCATAGATAACTGTAGGCTACTGTAGGGGAAAGTTTGGTTACCACTGGTTGAAGATGCCCTGAGTGCCTTATATAGTAGTGTCCAATCTGCTGCCATACCTGCCTTTCTTGTATGGTCAAGGCTTATAGGTGTGTTTGCTGTATAGCTGTCAAAGCACCTTCAGCTTTTTTCCCATTTTGGAGAATCCAAGGAAGAAAGGCTAGACCATTATACAAGGACAAGCCCTTCTCATCTTTGTAGTTTCACAGCTGGGAAGAACAATCACTGGTGACATTCATCAGAGTGCTATTTTTTAACTGCCTTTTGCATTGTGTAATAAACACAGCCTTGTTGCTCATATTACAGTTAATGTTTAATCAGCAGGAGAAATTAAAGTTTAAGTTCTGTGCCAGAACTTGTAGGGTTCTTTGCTTAGATACAAGACTATGCTTTAAAATGCTTTGGGTAACTGCCCATTAATGTCCCAGACTTCATTTTATCCTCAGAGACATCAGAGATGCTAATCAGTGCTTAATAGACTTCTGAAGGAGAGAAGGTTTCTTTTTGCCCATGAGAGAGAGCCTACAGACAATATAATGTAATTGCTTTGTAAAATCAGACACTCAGTTACACAAGCAGTTGCAATGAAAAATAATCATAATAATAATGTTTACATATAATGTCCTTTCCACCAAAGGGCAGAACATTAAACATATATAATGAAAAGGAATGATAAAACACAACACTATAAAATACTAAAATATTAAAATAATATTCCAATATTCTATAATGGCTAGTTAGCAAAAAGAAAAAAGATATTTACTATCTTCTTTAATGTATCTGTCACTCTTGTTATTTTTTTAGTTCAGAGATACCATTCTCATGTTGCATTTACATTTCAAGATGCAAAGATCCTCTAGGAAAGGCACCAGAATCTATTTCTTAAATTCAGCTGCTGGCCCCAATCAGAGTTAGACCTGTTGAATTCCTGAACACTTGAAAATTCATTAATTATATAAGTTTCATTGATTCAGTGGGTCTACTCTGGTGGGACTACTGACTGTAGTTAAGTCCAGATCTTTACACCTGGAGTACAGAAATGTTTAAACTAAAACAAAATGAAAAGCAAGTGCAGAGAGTAATCCTGAACTAAAAGCAACCAGAGGAAGGGTTAAGTAGCCTCTGCCTTCTATCCTGACCCTCTGCCTAGGCTTCCTGTTTTAAAATCTGGTGATGGAAGGACAAAGATCTCCACAGTACAATCCCTTTTGAATCTCAGTTTGTATATTTTGTTTGTTCATTCAGTTTTGTTGTTGTTGTGTGTCTCCAAGTCATTTTTGACTTATGGCATTAAGGCAAATCTATCATAGGATTTTCTTGGCAAGTTTTTCCAGAGGGGCTTGCCATTGCCATCCTCTGAGGCAGAGAGAGTGTGACCTGCCTAGGGTCACTCAGTGGGTTTTTATGTTCAATCAGGGATTTGAGCCCTGATCTCCAGAGTCATAGTCCAACAACCTAACCACTACACCATGGTGTGCAAATATTTCAGTTTTATGTTGAGATATCCCTTGCTGAACTACTGAAATGCTTCATTCATGTAGTTTGTGGAATAATTTGAGCATTGGAACAACTTGTCTGATACCTTGTAGGCCAGGTGCCCGTAGGGTGATTCTGGCAACAACTGCTTCTGTTATTGGAACTGGGATGGAGTCATTCTCCCTATGGTACTCATGCTGCCCACTCTGAAGTTGTTTGTTGGCAAAAAGGACTGAGACTTGAAGAGGAAAGGGAACGTTGGTTTCATCAAATGAAAGCCTCTATTTGGGGGTGGTGATTTTTCACTCATGTGCCATAAATAGGCTCCCAAATGGTTTGTCTTTGGGGGTGAACCTCATTGATAAGGTACATTTTTTAGTTGTGCATTTTCTGCCAGAGACAACAGTGCAGAATCATTGTCTGGGTCCTGTTTGTTTAGGGAACAAATACATTTGGCCCTTTAGAATTGCCATATTGGTGATGGACCATTTTTCTTCACAATTAAGTCTTTAAAAAAAAAGACTGCATATAAAATCTGCAGACAAATGCCACATTTCCAAAAATTCCTCACAAAACAATGAGATAGAAGGTCAAACGGTATCAGGTAAGTAATGCTGCCTTTGAAATGGTACAGGATAAGTAGAACATAAGCCTAGTTTTGTCGGCAGTTGGTCAGTTAGGAAAAAGAAGCAATATTTCAAGAAGAACCACAAATACATGACCCTGCTCTGATTTGTGTGGTTTTTCTCCCATTTTACTTCTGAAGAACTTACTGATTGAACAGTATGATCAATCTTTTAATTATTGGAGTGCAATAATTTTTTTGTTACCCACCTGCAAATCAATTGCACAAAGTGCATGAATAGTTAGTGGTACCATCAACCCAACACACACGCTGTGAAATGAAAAGATGACAAACATGTCAGGTTACCAACAATAGAATGGATATGATAAAAACATTAACAAACTAGCTGGTCAGACAGGGGGCCATGGGAGGAGGGAAGAGAAAGGGTGTGTGTGTAAAGAAGGAATGTCATAACATAGCTGGACTGGAGGCTACTTTGGATCTTCCTGAGCTGGCCCTCCATGCAGCAACCTTCTGCTCCAGTTGAACAAAGATAAATGAGACTTCATGATTGTGCCAATGTGTCATGACTGTGGATCTTTTTATGAGCACAGTTAATTGTGATTTTTAGGGCAATTGATGGCTAAATTAATTTCCACTGAGACATTGAAACTTGTTGATTTATAGTTTTTTGTGGGTTTTTCAGGCTATGTGGTCATGTTCTAGAAGAGTTTCTTTCTGACGTTTCACCAGCATCTGTGGCTGGCATCTTCAGAGAATACACACACACACACACACACACCCAAATCCTTTCCAGGCAAGCATTCTCTGAAGATGCCAGCCACAGATGCTGGCGAATGTCAGGAAGAAACTATTCTAGAACATGGCCACATAGCCCGAAAAACCCACAAAAATCTATGGATGCCAGGCATGAAAGCCTTCAACTTCACATTGTTGATTTACATTACCAGTTTTGAGCAGAACATGGCTCATATTTTTAAAATACTTTGGCCAGGTTGCAGGTAGCTACCCTACCTGCATTTGGTGTCTCATATATATGTGATATTTTTACACCCTCCCCCTTTCAACAAAAGCCCCTGTGCCAAATCACAGTGTACATTTTTGTAAACTTCTCTTGGTTTTAGAAATGGTTTGCCGTGCACTTGTGGGATAACACACTGTTTCTGTTAGTGAAACAAGGTGATACATGACAAAAAACAAATACTTGTTTTAGTTGAATCAGAATAAAGTACTTATTTTTATTGTATATAAGAAAGTCTTTTTATTTTTCAGAAGAAATATTTTTGTGTTAAATTTGAACTGCTGTATAAATTTAATTCATTTTATCTCTCTCCTGGACAGTCCTTTATTTTTTATTTTTTGTTATTTGTTGCAGGCCCCCATTTTGCAGCTGTCAACCACAATAATGAAATCATTATTACTGACTTCCACAATCATTCTGTCAAGGTATGATGCTGTTTTCAAGAAACATAAAATCCTGCTACGGCATAGAAATGTGTACAACATTTAAGAAAATTTACAGGTTCCATTAAGGGAATGAAGTAACTGACCTCTTTGCCTGAGCCAACAAGAGCTGATTGTTTAATGATAAAGGTGGAGAAACTATATTGGATGTTTATACTTTCCTGTTTTAAATAAACCTATATATTCTCTTTCAGTTGTTTCAAGTCCTATGTTGTGCTCTATAAAATATTCCTTAGGGTCCTTTTACCATCATTTTGACATGCTTGTTGTCCTGGGATGTTTGAAGAATTTCAATTGGCTCTGAGCTGCCTAATATACACTATTCAATCTATTAGCAACATTCTTTATTGCAAAAGTTATTTGCAAATGACGTATGTAGGGATTTTATATAATATGTGATCTATTTCACATATTACAAGGGAGAAATACATGCAGCTGGCATGTGTGGCATATTTACATGGAAAACTGTCTACTATCAAGGCCCACTAGTCCATCTAACACCATACAGTGACTGGTAAAAGCTGTCCAAAGTTTCAGGAAGTAGTATGTCTAATTCTACCTGGAGATGTCAGATATTGGACCAGTGACATTGTACATGCAAACCATGTACTCTACCAATAATCCATGAAAATATTCCCATGTGCTATTTTCAAGTGTCATATATAGGAATATTCTGACATGTTAAGTGGTACTCTGTGAGAAGTGTTCCATATCATCAGGCAATCACAGACGTTGCACTATGGCTTGGACAGATAATGCATTTATAATTGCCTTTTTTGTTATTATGTTTGGGAAGACAGACTGGATAATTAGTACAGTATAAGAAAGTTTTCTAAGCAGGACTTTCAGAAATGTATGGTGATTTCTTGTTAAATGAATCCAATCTAGGTTTTAATCCAAGCTTCATTAATCCAATTTCATTCTTCTGAAATGTCACAGTTAAAAAAAAGAATAGGTTAGTATGATTTTTACCTTCCAGTCCAGAGGATAAATTGGCCAGCAATGAAGTACAGTGGGCCATACACATTTGTAGGGGCTAGGGGCACAGGTCCCCTGTGAAATTTGGAAAAAACAACAACAAAAAAAACCCCAACCCCCCCCCCCCCCACACACACTCTTATTTCTATCTGGAAGAACAGGTAAACATATTTTTACCTGGGAATCTCTAGGTCATCTGGCACAACTCTATTGTCAACACCTGCTGGACACTGACCATAGAATTCCTAGTGTTCTCCATAGGAATCTATAGGTCCTCCACCATGACTTCTTGTGGGCATTGACCACAGAGACATGCTAGAGGACCTAGAGACACCTATTGAGAACATATTAATTAAATCCATGAATAATCAAATCTGCAGAGCCTCAGATTTGGAGGGCTGACAGTATGCAATGGGGAAAATGTCTGACAAGTGGTTTCTGGTGTAAAGTAAGAACCTGTGGTCAAATGCCTTTTATGTTCAATGAAATGCCTTTCTTAATTTTGAACTTATTTTTATAATGTGTGATTCTCTGAATCTTAAACAAAGAGTTTATTTTACACTGCCCTTGAGGCATCAAATGTGGTTAGTTCAGTTGTGGCTGGTGGCTCTTAGGTCAGTACAGCAGCGGATTCACTCCAGATTTTATTCAGAGTTTAAAGTCTAGAGTGCTGGACTTGACTCCCCAAATAGGTTCAGCATTTTGGATTGCTCTTTTAAAGCTTGGATTAAAACCTAGAGTGGATTCATTGTCCTACTGACATGAGAGCTGTGAACTGTTACTGGGTTAATCTCACTAAGCAAATATATCTATTAGGCCAAGTAGGTTTTAAATGAAGGTATTACATTAAATACATAATGTGCTGCTCTAATTAGTCAAAAGTAAGAGTCCCCAAACTGGATCAGGAATAGAGGATGTACTAAAATGAGATTTAATGCTTCCTTCTCCACCTCCACCCCCCAAATACTTCCTTGGTATGTATTAGCAATAGTTTTTAAAATGTCTCCTGTTGGTCCTGATGGGAGATTTTTAAAATTATTGTTAGCTTTGGGGCATTGCATCAGAAGGGAGAAACACTAAGCCTCTCTTTCTCATAAACTGCGCTCCTGATTCAGTTTGAAGCCTGCACACTTGCTTGTGAGGAAAAGAAAGAATCCAAGATACACACTACTGGTTTCATGTGCTACAGCTACCAGAGCAACCCACTTACAGTCAATGATGATAATGAAATAAAAGTGCTGTGTTGCTTTTCAAACTACTTTTCAAATTCCCCTAACATGAAAGAAATGTCCTTATGACATCACTGTGTTCCCAAATGTTCCCACATCTAAAATTTTGGTAGTTTGGTTAGCCACAACAAACAGAATGGTTATGCCTAGTATGCTAGTGCATGTGTGAAAAGTATGAGATGGATATTAGTTTTTGTTTTGGGGTGAGTGGGTTTGGTGAGTCCATTCAAGGCCAAGTATGCATTATGGAGGGGCTACCAGCCAAATGGAGGCCTTTTCAGGTGGCGTCTGTATGACTCAAATAACATGCAGACCAAAGCTGAGCATCAGGGAGAGGCTATACCACATGATTTCCATGCCATCATTAAACTACATTGCAAGGGTGAAATGTAACTCTTACTTAGACCTAAATGGCCAGTTTTAAAGAGGAAATTCTTTGTTAGGTTTCTGGAAATAGACAGGAAATAATTGCTCTTGTGGTTTGAATTACAGTGAAGAAAGTAAGACCACTGGAGGGGCTATAAAACAGATTGTTGGAATAGTTTAGCAGCAGGGGGGCTACTGTTTTGATCAATGTATACCCTTAGAAGCAGCAATCTTAGAGCAATGCAGGATTTCCTAATAATTACAGCAATTGTTAGCTCCATGGCTGGGCTCCAACAAACAAGAAAATAAAGACATTCACAACCTGACTAAACATTTGAAAATAATGCATTACCATTTTAGTTTTGAGGTAGATTGTAGGCTACAGCTTTTTTTTTAATGGGGGGCTACAATTTCCCCAGAATCCATCAGTTGATGGTTCTGGAAAATGTAATTCAAAAAACTAACTTTTCCAAATTCCAGTTGCTAACATTGTCCCTTCTCTCCTGTATTAGAATGAAAGCGGGCAACTATTTTCTGTTGTTGTGCTGTGTTTACAGCATGCATTTTCCTCTGCTATCAGTTACTCAGACTTCTTGGATCCAGATAATATTTTCTACATTGACTAGTAGTATAAATAAAAATGGCTAAAGCTGACAAATATGTCACCACATTTCACTAACAGAAGACAATTCTGCTATGTATCATATTCAGTCAATTGGATAATAGAGGCATACCAAAAACTACCATTTTATTATAATTTTAATGAAAAGTATAAATTATAAACTTGTCACAAAGCCAAACTTTCATGTTTAAAAAACTCCAAACCAATTTAATTTAAAATTTTATAGAGTAATTCCCACACCTCCCCATCAAAGCTCTCTAGTCCGGGTAGACTGCTTACAGCAATGGGGCAGGGAGCTTTCATGTGGGAGGGAGGTTATACCAGTGATCTGGGCTGAGGGTCCTACCCAGTGGCCATAAATTAAATGTATATTGTTTTATTTTCTATCTAAAAAAATTATATTTAATAATGGTCTCCTAACATTCTTGAAGCAGCTTGCATGAATAAAATTTATATACATAAATCTCATCAAGAACTAACATACCAAAACCCTGCTTAAAACAACACATGGTGTGCATATCCACACAGAAGTAAGATCAACTGAGTTGTTGTTGCTGTGCTGGTGTGCCTTCAAGTCATTTCTGACTTATGGCAACCCTATCATAGTTTGTCGGTTTTTTTGGCAAGGTTTATTCAGAAGAGGTTTGCCATTGCCTTCCCCTGAGGCTGAGAGAATGTGACTTCCCCAAGATCACCCAGTGAGCTGCGTGGCCGAGCTGGGAATTGAACTCTGGTCTCCAGATTCGTAATCCAACACTCAAACCACTATGCCATGCTGAAATCTTTGGTAAACTCACCAGCAATTAAGTACCACTCAAATGAGTTGGGTAGCACTTAATTCCTGGTGCGATTTCAGAAGATTCCAATCTCTGTTGAGTAAACAGGAGCAGTTTGGAGAAAGGGAATGATTCACAGCAGGAAAAATTATGCAAGTAAAAAAGCCGGTGTGTGTGTGTGGGGGGGACCCCCCCTTTCAGTCTTTCCCTTCAAATTGCAGCCTCAAATGACAGAATCCTGTTAATGCTTTTATTTTTGTTTTGTTTGGGGTAGAGAGATCTGGAAAGTTTTCCTAGGACTCTAGAGCTTTTTCCTGCATGAAATATCCAGCCTGTTTGTCAGCTGTGCCATGCAAGTAATAATCTGCAATGCTGGGGAAACAGTTTTTTAAAGGAGATTTTGTCCATCAACAATGATCTCACTGAAAAACAAAACAAGCATGATAAGCTTCCAGGGAAGCTCAGGATCTCCAGAACATAGTTTGAAAACTAGTAGTTAAAAGCATGAAAAAGTTCAATCTGACAAAATAGACATCTTTCTTGCCAAATACAGGAGGGAATTCAAAAGTCTCTTTAGTGTGTGTGTGTGTTAGCAACTGCGGAATATGGCTATAATATTTTAGCATTTCATTAAAAATATTTTTGCTAGTTCATTCTTGTACAGTTTGCTATCATTTTCATCTGCAGACAGTATTATAGTTCTTTTTGAGTTTCTACTTAACTGTATGTGGCCTGTGACAACTTCTACTTTGAGAACAAAAATGTTTATCTTTTCTCAAGGTTTGATTTATATGTCTGAGGATAATAAACCTCTTGTTTTCCAGCTCTTGGCTCTCATCTCCAGGTACTATATAATTTTGAAATATTTTTGAAATATTTCATGCAGGTGTTTAACCAGGAAGGTGAATTCATGTTGAAGTTTGGATCTAATGGAGAAGGAAACGGGCAGTTCAATGCTCCAACAGGAGTAGCTGTAGATTCTAATGGAAATATTATTGTAGCAGACTGGGGAAACAGTCGAATACAGGTAGGCAAAGCCGCCTTTTCAGGTCAGCAGACTATGTGTTGTTGGGATAGGGATTCCTCCCAGGACTATTGAAGTATATTTTGCTACCTGAGCCACAAACAGCAAATCAATGCCCCCATTCCAAAGTTTTTAGCTGTGGGTTAACTGCAATATAAGATGCCAGCCATTATTTTTAGTAGACAATGGATTGCTTTGTTAAGCAGTCTTAATTGCTTCTTATCATTCTGTACCCTTTATGAATTGTTGGAAACATTAACAATTACCCAACAACATTATTATAATTGTCAAAGCCTCACAAAGGTTAATGAAGCAAAGCAAAACTTGGTTGGTCCCTGATTGGAACCAACAGTGGGATTCCCTCTATGCATCCCTCACTCGACTGGACAGACCAGTTGGGGAAAAATTATCGAATTTTTAGCTCTAATCAGGAAGGATTCATTTAGAAAACATGTGAGTTTGGGTTGCATTACCCAATTTATTACTTTCACCTTAGGAGAGTACAGGGGAAGCCACTTCCCTTATAACCAAAGAAATTGTGGGTATGGCCACACCTGAACATCTCATCTTAATAGTGAACCTGGGAGCAGAGATTTCAGCACTCATTCAGATAACTTGGACCCATACTATTTAGGGTGGTAAGGTTCAATTCCAGTATTTTGAAATGAGGCCAAATTGGATGCTCAATATAATTCAGTATTGGTGAAACAGTATCTGAAAGCTGTTACTGAAAAATCCCATTAGAGTGTGCTCCTGTTACTATTCCCAGCTTCTGCCAACCTAGCAGTTCAAAAGCATGTAAAAGTGCAAGGAGATAAATAGGTGTTACTTTGGTGGGAAGGTAACAGCGTTCTGTGCAGTCATGCTGGCCACATGATTACAGAGTCATCTTTGACAATGCTGGCCTCAGCTAAGTAACAGAGATAAGCATCACTCTCTACAGTTGGACATGACTTGACAATCTTGTCAAAGGGGAAACCTTTACCTTTTATACTGATAATAGTTCACTGCAAAGAACTTTTGCCCTCCCTAGCAGCTAACCTTGCTTTTGGCCCTGAGCACATGGGCCCAGGATAACATGGGCTGGTGCCACAGATCCACTACCACCATCTACTTTATTTAGCTGTTGTCACCAGTGAGAATACCCCCCCCCCCATCATCATGTCTGACAGAGAAACAGGGTGCTTGGCCACATGATTGTAGCCAGGCAACCATTTCCACATCAGACGAGGTGACTGGTGGGGGAGGGGGGCTTCTCCCTAGAGGCAATGAAAGGTATGCGGCATATGATGCTGTCTATTCTGCCAGGGTTGTCTGTGGAGTTTCACAAAACTATAGCAAATGGCAGGTCATTTAGTCTCGTGTTAAGGCCCTTTTGCCTAGGGATCAAGCCGGATCCACTGCATCCACATCTGGTCTGCGAGATCTGGGCCCAATCCCAGCCCAGGGCTAATGCCTGCGTTGTCCAAACAAGATGATGCAGGACCAGGGGGAACAGCCCCTTTGTAAGGAAGCATATATCGAGAGTCTGTATTAAAATTTGATAATGTACTTCAACATAGAGAGTGTTGTGTCAGACGTAATTCTCAAACAGATAACATACAGCTGCCTTAGTGAAAATTATTACTAAATCCATGTAACTCAAAACAAGGTGGGAGCTATTAGAAGCTACTCCAAAACTGCCCACTGTGACTTGCAAAAAAAACCCCAAGATCAGCACTTCTTAGCTTAAAAACAAGAAAACAAGAAAAATTTAATTGAAAAATCCATTAAATCTTGAAAGACGCTACTAGTGTACCCCTGTTAAAATGCTGTAGACTAGTCAAGACTTTTTTATATTATGGTGCATGTGAATTCAGTGAAGAATGTGCATAAATTTTGGTACTGGTACACATTTTAGTAATTGTATGTTAGATGCAGCATGCATGCGTTATGGTTTGCTTTCTTTGGCTGATGAAAGTTCTCTTTATCCTTTTTGCAGGTTTTTGATGGAAGTGGATCCTTTTTATCCTATATAAATACATCTGCTGATCCACTTTATGGTCCTCAAGGTTTGGCCCTTACGTCAGATGGTCATGTTGTAGTTGCAGACTCTGGCAATCACTGTTTCAAAGTCTATCGATACTTACAGTAAAAACTGCAGCAGGATCATGCTCAAGATGTTTCTAGCCTCAGACAGCCAATATAGATCCTTTTGTGTAGGATGTCCACTTCTTAAATACTTCAGTTTTAATGCCGAAGGAGGATCCATTTTCCCCCCAGCCTACCTTGTTTACATAGGATTTGCACCTCATATGTTCTGCACTGAACCTGTCCTAGGGGATTAATAAATAAGACCCTGTTTTCTCTCCCTTCTCTTCCCCAAATTCACAAAGACAGTGGAATACTAAGACATGGGAACTGTGGCTTGTAGATCAGGCATTTCTGTTATTGACTAATTTTTGTGAAGGAGGGGTAGAATCTAAAAAGTTACTTGTTATTATAGGGTTTATTCATTATGTGAATGGAAATGCTTGTTTAAAGCATCCATATTTGAGAGTCGCTCATGTTAAGGACTATTTAACCCAGCAGGAAGTCTGGGAATCTTCTAGATCACATTGTTATAGTAAGTACTACACTTGTAAGATTCTTCAGTCTTAGTAAATGTAACAAATAGTTTCTTTTAGTAATAAGGAGATATGATTAACTCTTCTTGTACTAGCTGTTAGATCTAACACAGCTTGATTTTTAACACTACAAGAATCAATGCAAACTTCCTGTCCAATGTGGGATTTGATGTACATGGTTATCAGCTTTCCTGTTACTCATTGTGTTGTTAGGATTTTGCGGAACCCAAAACTTGTAAAACTCTAGAAGTACGTTATCTATAGAGATACTTTGTAGATTCAAATTCCTATTGATATCACTGACTAGAAAAGTAAGTGATTTACATCAGCTTAGCAAACTTCACAGCTAACATTCATGTTTCACACATGGTCTTGCTGTGATTATGAAAACAGTCCCATTTTGTTCACTTACACGTTTTCATACAGTATGGCAAGCCACACATTTACCCAAGTGGAGGATCTACCTTACACAACCAAAGGAAAATTGGCAGCTGACATATCTGGTGTGCAGGTGGGGAAGAATAATGTGAGAGTTACCAAAGTAGGCTTTTAAAAAAACTACCCCCAAAACATCTATTTAGCATAACAAAATAAATACATTGGGGAACAAGTCTTGAAGATCATGGTGTGTAGGAGGCCTAAATAAGGATTTACCAAAAAAGGAAATAATCATTTTTCCTATCATATGTATGTTTTGAGTACAGTGAATGAGGAATGAAAGTGTGGGTGATTTGAACAACCAGGAAAATTCATAACCTATTTGCATTCAAGGTCCTATTTGCATTCAAGGATATTCTGAAAAGGTCTTGTCCTCCCCACACTGCCTGTGTACAAACAATGTAAATTATTTAAGTCCCTTTTTTGTTTTAACTTATTTACAACAATATTGATCATCATGAACTTTGAATTCCTTTTACATTAAATGAAAAGAAATGAAACAGAGTTTTGATAGCAAGCATACTGTCTCCAGCCTTATGCAAGTAGGCAATGATCAGTATAGTTTCTGGATCCAAAACAATCTTACATTTCTTCTTGTCCTGTGACAGTGATATTTTGATAGCTACCATCCTATATGTTTGGTTGAGTAGAGACCAATATGTTGCTTAAAATATTTAAATAATGAGTGGGAAAAAGGGGGGAAAGGACAATTACCTAGCTAGCCCATAACAACAGTAGCCAGAAAATGGGGATGTCATATTCATCTGAGACATAGATGATCAATGTTTAAGGCTTTAATTCTTTGTCTTTAAGAATAACAGAATAATTTCACATGTTCCCATAAAATAATCCTCGTACAATGGGTAATGCCAAGAATCAAATTTTATGGTTCTCGGATAAACAAAAGACACTAGATACTGTTAGTCTTGGACACTGAACCCTCTTGAAAGCTATTTAAAATCTCTGAGGAAAGAGATTTCCTATTTATGATTTAATGTGTATTTATTAATCATGTAAACGAAAACAAAAAAAACTTAAGCTGTCTTGTAATTATTACTGAGCTTCTAATGTAAAGGAACTCACAAACTTGTTAAGTATGTTATTACTATAGACTTGATTCAAGACTCACTGTCACACCAATTTGGCTTAAAAGTTTTAGATGCTTACACTTTTGTAAAAATGTTCTGGTAACAAAAAGAAATGTTCTCTTGAATTTAAAAGGGCGTTTGGGGTAATGAGTCAGATTACCTTAAACAGTGGCACTACCAGGGCATCTCTCACCTTTAGTGAACACCTGTGCCATTTTGTATCCCTGCTTATTTTAATGGATCTTGTGCAGAAGAAGGTCCTATTGAATTTTATAAGGGTAGCATCAGAAGCTAAATTATTATAAGCTGACATGTGGAGATCATTTCATGCATGCAGACATGTCCATGCATTCCTTAAAATGTAATCGTTTTTTCAATTCTTCTTGTAAATAATACCTACGTAATGTTGTGTGTAATGCTACCTTGCCTCAGATTTGAATTATTGCTTCTTTCCTTTACAACCAAGCTAACACATATTAAGGATGATGTGGCCTTCCCCTCAATACTTTTTTTTTTAGATCCTGGTTCTTCCTTGATGAATTGTTAGGATTTTGTAAAATACATTGGAGAAGATCACAATTATAAAAGGGGTGCTAGTCTGGAGCCCTGATGAATTGAAAATGCTGGCCAGATGCTGTTGAAAGGTCATTATTCAGCTAGGCACAAAGCAAGATTAATTTGCTGCAGCAGTAAGGATTTGAAAATTAGTGAGCAAAAGTCTTGTTTACGCGTTTTCAAATCATCATTCCTAAAGTAAGGCATTTTTGCTCTTCATGCAGTTAACTGTTAAAAGATATTTCAGAAACAACCACAATAGCAGACATGTAATATGTAAAAGAAAAGACAGATTTTTAATTTAGGTAAACATTTATCAGAATTATGCTGTTTGTTCTGCTGGAATTAATCTCTGAGACAGGGATGGGCAAAGTATAGGCCTCTAAATATTGAATGACATCTCCCAGCATTCTGCATCATTGGTTATGTTGACTAAAGCAGCAGTCAACAATAGATGGAAGTTGCAGCCAAATAACAGCTGGAGAGCCATACTTTGCTCAACCTGACCTAAAGATGCATGCAAGTCAGACCCAAACTTGCTATTGTGCTAAGCTTAACAGGTACAACCTGGGACATATCTTCATTGCAAACGTAAACTGGACTAACTGTCCCCCAGCTTGTTGCAAGGTCTCTAGGTAATTCTGGCTTAGGTATGTGGTATAGATATCTTTCTATGTCAAGTGGTGCTTAAACAAACAGTAATGAGTAGTAACATGTTATGAGCAGTGCAAGTACACATGTGTTTATTTGAAGCAAAGTAAAAATACTGTCAATTCATTTTTGGATAAACTCAAACTGTATATTGAAGGGGTTTTTTAACTGTAAAAAAAGAAAAAATGTTAAATACTAATGGAATTTTTACACTAAAGTTTCAGCAATGTAATGATAAAATATTGTCTATTGTTGTTGACCTTTGTAAACATTACAGGGCTTTCAACTTTACAGCTAGTTTTTCTTTGATAACTAAGGATCTAGTGTTGCCATAATGAAAACAAGTGCCCATTAAGTTATGCTTGTTGTGTGAGGAAATAAATCTTTTTCTTAAAAA
>NC_056526.1:144239010-144259334 GCF_019175285.1 Sceloporus undulatus | reverse complement strand
TAAAGGATGACAGCACGGAGCAAAAGTATTAATGTCTGCTGAAAATGCTGTTGATGATAAATTGTGAGCAGTGATTTAAAGGGTCTGTGTTTTGGAGAATGTATGGAAGATGTTTGTACTGTAGTGTAAGATGATGCCAGAGTGGTGGTAGTTTCTGATGAATGTACAACACTTTAAATGGATGTTCGTGAGCAACACAGCCTTAACCCTGATGGTTTGCTTCCCTCCCCCTGCTTTATGACATGGGAATGTTCCATAATGTGCATCGTGTATTGTAATATCTCTGTGCTAGAAACCTAATTGTTTCATACGTTGTACTCTTCCAGTCCTTGGATTCTGTTTTGTTTTGTACATTCCAGCTTTATAAGCCAGTTTCATACGTTTTGTGTAAACAATGCTATAAAGTCTTGCACTCTCTGAAAATGATTCTGAAGTATCTTAGTCATTTTTTTTTTCTTTCTCACCACAGCTATACTCTCCTTCTCCCTCCTGTTTAGAAGAAATTGAATTCTGTCTAGTTAAGGCTGAGGATGAAAGCTGTTCAATGAAGAGTGTTTGTGTGTAGGTTTAGCTTCATGTGTGCCATGGTATTTTTATGCTTTGTCCTTGAGAGAAAGTTTTTTTTTAAAAAAACTTATCTTGTATTGGAACAACAGGAAAATCCAGAATCAAATATGTATCTTTTATCATCACAACACCGCAAAATAAAAATAAATAAATGAAAGTTGTTTCCTCTTATTTTTTCCCCTCCAGAATTAAAGACATCTGGATTGCCATATCATCCTGAGATGCATATTTGTTGTTCAACTACTGTGTTAATAGGGAAGAAATTGAAGTATAGATATTAAAGTCATAAATTTGTAATATAATATATAAAGTGAAGATGAGTTTCTGCTCAAAACTCATGTTTCTGAGCTTCCTCTGGCCTCTTTCAGACAGGGCAGATGTGAAGGAAAGCAATTGTATTCCTTGCCTTTGTTAATGCTTCTCAGTCTTTGGTCCTTCTTCTGTTTTGGACTTAGTTTCCCAGTTTCCACTAGCATGGCCAGTGATTAGGAATTCTGGGAGTTTTAGTCCTAAATATAGGTGAACAAAAGTTGAGAACTACTGCCAGTGTTGCCAACTGGCCTTAAAGATATTCCCCGGAATGTTTTACCAAAATACCTGGAATTCCCCAATATTTACTGGAATATTCAGTCAAAATGCCTGGAAAGACTTTAATAAAATTACCTGGATTCCCTTACACACACACGCCTTTCAAAATATTTTTACAATCTTTCCTGTTTCTAGTCTCCCCACGCCGCAGAACTCATCTTGTTAACCCCTATTGTTGCTCTTTTAATTTCTTCTCTAGAAATGAAGCAGTCATTCAAGTGACTCTAAGGCCGAGGGGAGTGCGAGATTTTCTTTGCTCTTTATTGAAGTTCACGATTAACAAGGGCTACTGTCCATTCTGTGATATATGCATTGAAGACTTGGGCATTTTGTACCTTCTCTAAGAGGATGTACTTGAGGGAAGTGTGTGTCGTTTGCACAATCACCTTAGCACCTCCGATTATAGAAGTGCCAGTGGGTGAGACTCCACACTAGGGCCAGACAAACTTTTTCACAAGGGCTAAATTTAAGCTCAGCAGATTTCAGGTCTATTATGGTTGCTGATGCCATTGCCACTGCATTTAATCTCTCTTCCCACAGTTACTGCACAGTGCCTGATTTTCTGTATTCACTGTGCTCCTGTACTACGTGTCAGGGCTGTGGTTACTGTAAATGACTGGCTGAATGGGTTCCCATGGCTTGGAGTCCACATTCTTCCATGGCATTCCGCCTGTATTCTTTAGGGTTCCTGATTCCCTAAGAAGGTCTGACACCTTTGTAAGCCTGTGCGTGTTACATTGGTGAGATGTATGGGGCTAAAGCACCATCTTTGTGAATTCAAACCTCCATAAACAAGCACTTAGGCAGAAAAAATGAAATGCACAGATACTGGATGTGGGACACTTGACTTAACAGCAGTATATGTAAAAGGGATCTTGAGGTCCTAGTAGACCACAAGTTGAACATGAGTCAACAGTGTGATGTGGCAGCTAAGACAAGCCAATGCGATTCCAGGCTGCATGCTTTTCTAGGTTGCATGGAGTGTGATGGGAACTCAATGTGGCCCAGAACACTAGTTTACTGCACACAGGAACACCGCCGTCGCTGCCGAGCGTTCCCATCGCGTTCCCATTGCGATGGGAACTGTTTCAAAGCATCCCCAGAAATGGCGTCCCCTGGAACTCAATGGGAATGTGATGGGAATGCTCGGCAGCGGCGGCATTCCTGTGTGCAGTAAACTAGCTTTCTGGGCCCCATCAGGTTCCCATCACACTCCATGCACGCCCCCACACGTGCATGTTAGAATGCACTGGGGAACGTTTTAACCCCGGTGCGATAATCTTCATAGTGTCTAGACTGAGAGAAGTAACAGTAGCACTCTATGTTGCTTTGGTCAGTATTCCTTCCTCCTACCAACTATCATCTTCTGGCCTGGGAAGGTGTGAAAGGACAGAACCAACGCCATTGGGCCCGTTCTTGAACCTAGCTGGTCTGCAATGGCTTTAGCCTCCATCACAGTCCATGCTATCCTTTCCTCCATATTTTGTCGCCAAGTCTAGCCGTTAGCCATGGTCTGGGCAACAGTCTTACTGTGAAGGGGGCAGAGCAGTGCAGGATCTTCCAAATCAGGATTGTAAAGAATGTGTAGAGGCTCAATTAGAGTATACATGGGCAGCAAGGGAACTACCTCCTGGCAGACAATGGAGATGATGGCCTCCTTCATCTGCAACTTTTGTTCAGTTTCTCCTATTTTTCTACTACACACTTTTTGACGCTGATTTTTCCCTGTGTCTTTTTGGAGAAATCGATTCCGCGCAAGTGTGAACCAGATGTGGATCTGAATTGAATTAAATTTGCCCTTCATCCGGCCCATTTTGAATCAATTCATTAGTCACAATGATTGTTTTATTGTTGTTTTATTTTGCAGGAAGAAAATGCAGTCGGGGGAAATGTAGTGCCAACCACGTTTCACTGCCAAACCAATCCATCAATTTCGATTGCAAAGCGATGGATTTGTAAGTGGGAATGCAGTCCTGGTCTCAAAGGTGCTACAAGACCTCTCTACACTAATTAATTGTTTAATTGATGCTTTAGGGGATGGTGGGACATTGGGACATGGGCTTATATGTAATTTGCAGTGTTGCCAACAAGCCTCAAAGATATTCCCCGGAATGTTTTCCAAAATCCCAAATCCTTGGAATTCCCCAATATTTACCGGAATAGTCAGTCAAAATCCCTGGTAAGAAATTAATTCAATTAATTAATCTATTAATTACCCTGGTTTCTGGGGAATTCTCCAGAAATTGGCAACGCTGGTAATTTTTAACTCTTAAGCCGCCTCTATTGTCATTGACAGAGAGGCAGGATATAAATAAGAGTATTATTATTATTTTTATTATTACTATTTTTATTACATGCTTGTAGTTCATTGTGGCACCAGAGCTCTCTCTGACAGAGAAGGCTTTAAATGTCTCACAAAACTACAGTTCCCAGAACTCCCTAGCACTGAGCCAGGGCAGTCAAAGTGGGTTGTTTGAGCAGTGTTTTGGACTATTATGTAAATTAAAAGAGAAGGATGCAGGCAAAGGGAGCCATTTTGTCAGGTTGCAGTTTGGCCGGAAGGCAGCAGGTGGCGCTGGTCAGCCAGAGGGCGGAGCGGCTGAGTAGCTTCCCGCCGCTTTTGCCTCTAAGAGGATTCCCGCCATTCTGGGAAAGAAGGAAGGCAGGAAGGAAGGAAGGCGGGCGGGCGGCAGCAGAGATGGTAAGCAGCCTTTGGGTCCTGCTTCGGAGGCGGGGGAGCGTCCCTGAGCGAGGAACGGAGAAGGAACGCTCTGTAACTATGCGTTCCTCGTTACTCGCGGGGGTTAATGGAGCAACTTTGGGACCTGAAGGTTGCAACTTAATTTTACACACACCTGGGAGCAAGTTACTTTATACATGAGTGGATTAGAGGTGTGCCACTCCAGAGGGTGATGACTGTAGCTCCCATCATCCCCAGCCACCATAGCCAAGCTGCACCCTAATTTTACACACACCTGGGAGCAAATTCCTTTACACTGAGCAGGACTTGAGTGGATTAGGGGCGTGCCACTCCAGAGGCCAGTGGACTGTAACTCCCATCATCCCCAACCACCATAGCCAGGCTGCACCCTAATTTTACACACTCCGTGAATGGGACATGAGTGCATCAGAGGCAGGTGGACTGTAACATCAGCCACAGCCAGCATGGCCCGTGGTGGGGGATGATGGGAACTGCAGCCTCACTGCATCTGGCTATTATCCACTCCTGGAGTAGTAAAACGTTTTTGACAGGTTCCTTTAAACTGACAGGGACTTGAGTGGATTAGGGATGTGCCACTCCAGAGGTTGTTGGGCTGTAACTCCCATCATCACCAGCCACCATAACCAGGCTGCAACCTAATTTTACACACACAATTCCTTTACACTGAGCAGGACTTGAGTGGATTTGGGATGTGCCACTCCAGAGAGTGATGGACTGTAACTCCCATCGCCCCCAGCCACCATAGCCAGGCTGCACCCTTATTTTACACACACTTGGGAGCAGGTTCCTTTAAATAGAGTAGGACTTGAGTGTGTCACTCCAGAGGCTGGTGGACTGTAACTCCCATCAGCCCCAGCCAGCATGGCCAGATGGACACCAAAATCTGTGGATGCTCAAGTCCCACTAAGTAGAATGGCATAGTGAAATGGTGTCTCTTATGTAAACTAGCAAGTTTTGCTTTTTGGAATTGGCATTGAATCTGTGGATAAATAATTCATGGATATGGAGGGCCAACTGTAGTGTGTCATTTGTCCAGGAATCAGATCATCGTTGAGACACTCCCTTTGCCTTGGCTCATATCTGTAACAATATAATAATAATAATAATAATTTTATGTATATTCCCCTGCCTCTCCCTGCGGATCGGAAGACCTGTCCTCTGTGAAAAATGTCTTCATCCCCCGCTCCAACAAAACTGTGTCCAAGTCGCATAATGGTTCCTATGCTTTGACCGTGGTTACATGCTTTCTGTGGTCCCTTGGTTGCCACTTTTGCTTTTTCGTACAACACAGTTCTAACCTAGCTAGGAGACAGAGGCACAGAGGAAATTTTGGCTGAATGTGTCCAGTCAGAAGAAGTATGAGCGCTCATCACTATCCCACAGACCTTCATGGAGATTATTATAGCCTTTACTGGATACCAGTCATAGATTCATAGAGTTGGAAGAGACCACAAGGGCCATACAGTCTAACCCCTGCCATGCAGGAACTCTCAATCAAAGCATCCCTGATAGATGGCCATCCAGCCTCTGTTTAAAGACCTCCAAGGAAGGAGACTGCACTAGACTCCAAGGGAGTTTGTTCCACTGTCAAATGGTTCTTACTGTCAGGAGGTTCCTCCTAATGTTGAGGTGGAATCTCTTTACCCGGAGCTTCCATCCATTGTTCCGTGTTCTAGTCTCTGGAGCAGCAGAAAACAAGCTTGCTCCCTCCTCAGTGTGACGCCCCTTGAAATACTTAAACAGGGCTATCATATCACCTATTAACTGTCTCTTTTCCAGGCTAAACATACCCAGCTCCATAAGTCTTGAAGCTGGAATGTGTCCAGAGGAGAGCAACCAAAATGGCGAAGGGTCTGGAAACATGCCTTATGAGGAGAGACTATGATTCTACTCTATTCTATTCTATTTCTATTCTGTTTTCAATATCCTTTTTGAATTGTGATGCCCAGAACTGGACACAATATTCCAGGTGGGTCCTGACCAAAGCAGAATAGAACAACACTATTACTTTCCTTGATCTAGATACTATACTTCTATTGGTGCAGCCTAGAATCACATTGGTCTTTTTAGTTGCCGCATCACATTGTTGACTCATGTTCAACTTGTGTTCAGCATGGCTACAGATTATTTCCAGTGACAAAAATTGTGCATGTCTGTATATCACAGTGGTGGGAATTGTGTGATCCTCCAGATGTTGGACTGCAACTCCTAGTACTTCACATTAATGGCTATTATGGCTCAGGACTGCAAATGCTGGACACTACAATCCAGCAACATCCAGAAGTTGCATAGTTCCCATTGTTGGTATTTCCGTTATTGGGATACATGAGATGCTGGACGTGTTTGCATTCCTGTTCTGCTTCTGGGCCTCCCATGGGCAGCAGAATGCTGGACCAGATAGGCTTTGATGTAATCCAGTGACTCCCAAAATGGGCAGAACACCCCTTTGGAAGCATGGAACGATCCAGCAGGATGGTGAGGGAAAAGAAGGCAGCAAGGGAGTAGTGAGGAAAAAGGGAGCTGCAGAAGGGCTTTCAGTCAAAGTATTGGTGTACAAGAAAGATATGGGGAGCCATTGCACCATGGTGGGGATGAGGAGTTAGAGCAATGGTCCCCAAACTGCTCTTTAATGGTGTATTCACACATGAGATAGAGGAGAAGGAGATGGTGGCAAGCTGAGTGGATCTGCTGGCCAGCTGGCTGCTGCACAAACATTAAACCTAATACCAGGAAATAGGCCTTGGGATGTGCTAGGATTATCACCCACGATCAAAGGGGGTGCTAGCTCACAATTTTGGGGGGGCCACTGATCTAATCCAACACAATTCTTATGCTGGAAGTGTCCTGCAAATTCACACAGCTACATAAATGAGTGGCTGAAAAGCCACTATGAGTAGTTCAGTCAGAACTCTCTTTAGCCCTGTTGTCAGCAGCTCAGTTAAAATAGTTGTTATGCTCTGATGTTTTTGAGACTTAACACCTGTTGCTTCCCACACATTTTCATAACCGCAAACAAAACCATGGTAGAGTAAAAGATATATAAATGTCAGCTTCACCGGCATCTATGAGAGGTAGGTACAAATATATTGCATCCTGTCATGACTTTCTGTTGAAAACGCACATTTTGGCGTGCTTGTGTAACTTGCTTTCCCAAGAGGTTGATGTGAAGGAAAATATGCTTTGCCATCTCTGGACTTGTTCTCATGGGTTATTTACTCCAAACCTCTCCCCAGGCTCACTGTGTCCTGTTCACATGACACAGGGCCAAAACCCTGAATTGGGTGCAAACTGTCTTCATGACATCCACACCTGATTTGGCCTTTCCACTCCTTAATCCAAATTTTAAAACCTTACCTTTTGCTCCCGGTGTTTGGCTCTTCCTACGTGGTCCCTGTAAGCTGCCCAGAAAGTTGCTGTGGGTGCGAGTTACTCTGAGATCAGAATGAAGTGCTCAGCATTGATAACATGGCTATGTGCCTTGTTCTGACTTCAATGGCAGCACCAGGCAGCAAATGCAGAGAGAGCACAAGTAACAAGGAATTTGGAGCAGAATAGTCCAGGAGCAGCCCAAGTTTTCTGGCCAGTAAAGACAAACCCTCACCCCCTCATCAATATCTGATCATGACTCCTCTGCTAAATAAGGTTTTCATTCATTCCCCACAGTGTGCATGCAGGGGGATTCTGGGGCCTGTAGTAACTCTGAACATAATTACCCAAACTGTGTTTTTTTCTGCATCCACATTGCAGAAATAAATCAGTTTGACAATGGTTTAGCTGCCATGGCTCCTTTATGTAGAATCCTTGAATTTATAGTTTGTTGTGGCACCAGAGCTCTCTGACAGAGAAGGCTAAATATCTCACAAAACTACGAACACCAGAATTCCATAGCATTGAGCCGTGTCAGTTAATGTGTGATTAAACTGTGTTATTTCTGTAGTGCAAGTGCATCCTTAGGTCCAAAACACACTGCAGAAATAATCTAGTTTGTAGTTTTGTGAGACATTTAGCCGCCTCTGTCAGAGAGCTCTGGTGCCATAATAAACAATTCCCAGGATTCTCTAGTCCTGAGCCAGGACCATTAAAGTGGTCTCAAACTGGATTATTATTGCAGTGTGTTTTGGACCTCAGTCATTTTATATCTCCTCAAATTTTTCAGAGCACTGTGCCTATTCTCTTTATATAATATAAGAAGGTTTTCCTGTTGTAAAGCTAGCTTTCCTGCTGTTTGTCAGCTTTTTAAATGTTTTGAGAAATTAGGATATTTTGTGTGTACAGTACTTGTTTGTGTGGGGTAACCTGTTTTTTTTAAAAGGAGTTCCTTTCCTAATCTAATTGTAACATAAGTTACAGGAAGCTGACCAGAAGATCTATCTTGTACAGAAGCCCAGAATAATTACCTATAATTTCAAAATAAGAAATTTCTTTTGCTTACTAAGCATTACAGTTGCCCTCCATACCCACTGATTCTTTATCCACAGATTCAACCATTCATGGCTTGCAAATGTTCAAAAAGAAAATATAAATTCCAAAAAACAAATCTTGATTTTGCCATTTTATATGTGGACTGTATTTACTGGGACTTGAGCATCCACAGATTTTGGTATCCATGGGGGACCCTGGAACCAAACCCCAATGGATACAAAGGACCTATTGTATTGTCTTTTCTAGGGAGTCTTGTCTTCTCATAATAGAGCCAAAATACAACAATCTCAGTTTAGTTATCTTAGATTCTGGGGAAAGTTCAAGCTTGATTTACTTTAGCACCCATTTTTAGATGTCAATGGTATCTGTAGAACTCTTCTCCAGCACCACATTTCAAATGAGTTGACTTTTTTCCTATTATCTTTCTTCACTGTCCATCTTTCACAACCATACAAAGAAATTGGAAATATGATGGCATGGACCATCCTGGATTATTTTGCTTTCTTAATGTTCAACTGTAAACCTGCCTTTGCACTTTCCCCCCTGACTTTCTTCAGTACATATATACTCATATATGTTGATCTCATATATAAGTTGAGGGGAAATTTGGGGGGCAAAATGATGGATTTTGATATGACCCATCATTAAGTCGAGGGTAAAACTTTGCACAGGACTCCTCGGATCCATTCTGCAGAGAGGCAAAAGCACCAGTGCCTCTGAGGGCCAGCTGGCACTGCCACCATTTTCCTTCCCAGGATTCAAAAAGTCTTCACTGACAAGTACCTTAACTTTTATCAAAAAATGAACCATCCATTTCTCTAAGTAGATTGGCAAAAAGTTCCCCCCCTTCCTCCGCTGTGTTCCTAGGAGGCTCTCTGGGGACAAAAGGCTTGGGAGACAGAGCCTAGCAGCAGGAAAAGGTCTGATAGAGCCCAATATGCACCAGAACACTCACTGGTGTTTTATGCATCTTCACAGTTCACTAACAGGGCTTCTTAGTGTCTTTGCTATGTAGCTAATTACAGTGGGACCTAGCCATCTGTGGATTTGAGCATCTGTGCATGGCAAGCCCCATTGCCCCAAATCACAGTGCGTGCATGTGACCATGCTAGTGGCTGCACGCATGTCACACCGCCATAGGGAACAATAGGACTTGAGGCCCAGTGTTTTTTCGTATTCGTGAGGAGTCCAGAATGCATCCCCTCCCCAGATACAAAAGTTTGACTGTATGCTTAAAGTGTAGCTAATTATACTTAAAGCTACAGTGATGGAGGATTCTGGCCAATATATGTTGAAGTCACATTGATAAGATGTAGGCAGATATGCTCATCATTTTGAGAATGCACAAGAAATTCACATACTGACTTAGAACATTACCCCCTTAGTTTGCCTTGTAAAAACCTTTGGCGTTCATTTGCCAAGCTCCTTTTAAAGTGCCAGCAGTTGCTGCAAAGTAACCCAGGAGGTAGCTTACTGAATATATGTATCCGCTTGTCTACTCTGGATTGTATCCAGTTTGCATTAAAAATAATTGGCTCAACATGCATTTCCTTTGAAGAGTTGAGCACGGAAAGCAATAACAGAGACATAAATCTGGTGTGCATATTATAGTGGTTGGATCTCAATAGTCTGTGCATGGATAGGAATCATATGACCCTCTATGATGTTGAACTGCAGCTTCCAGCATTCCTCACCATTAGCTACATTAGCTGTGGTAGTCCCAACAGCAAGGGGCTTCAAAAACAAGAGACTGCTTTCTTGTGAAATCTACCAGTCTATCAGCTGAACGTCAATAGAAGTCATCAGGTAGTGACCACATGTCATTTTATCCTCCTTTCCTGTCTTTCATGTAAAACCTTTTCTTGTGAATCCTGTGGATTTAAGCCAATTCATGTATCTTCTAGCTCCAACTAGGGAGATAAGGTTTTTGAGCACATGCTTAGTGGGCTAATAATCCACCACAACTGAAAGGAGGATACCAGGTGAAAGGAGTGTATACATTATGTGCATTGGGGCAAGTCACATGCTCTCAGCCTCTGTGCAAGGGAGTGGCAAACCTCCTCTGAACAAATCAAGAAAATCCCATGATAGGCTCTCCATAAATTGGAAATGACTCAAAGGCCACAACAACAACAAACAGTACTCCTTTCAAAAAGATAGTGGGCTGTAGTGCCAGCGTGGTGTAGTAGTGTGAACTCTGGAGACCAGGGTTCGATTCCCCACTCAGCCATAGAAACCTAGTGGTTGACTTTGGGCAAGTTACACACTATCATGCCCACAAAATCCTGTAATAGGTCCCTTACAGTCTCCTTAAGTCAAAAACAACTTGAAGGCACACAACAACAACATGTGTCCAACTTGTGTTGCAGACAGGAAGTATCTGTCAGTGCAGGGATGGCCAACAGATGTTTCTGACTTGGGCATATCAGTAGATGGGCACACAAACTTGCAACCACACTGCATAGTGCAAGAATCACACAAGTTATTGGAGCACACACGAGGCAGAAAAATCTCACAAAATACTTCTTCCCAACCCTGAAAGTAAAAATACAACAACAAAAAAAGTAAATGACACTAGCAATTTGCTGCTGTTTCATGAAGCCTTACGTCTGCTGCCTGAGATAGCTGCCTTGCTCTACAAGGAAAAACAGCCCTATTTTAGTAGAACCAAGGAAATGATTTCTGGCATTCCCTCTTGTAGCTTCAATGCTTCTTCTAATTCTGGGGAATGCTCAGAACAGTGTGGGAAATGGAATGAAGGTTGTAGAGCTGCTAATGAGTGCTGTCCATCAGCAATGGGATACCAATTGGATTGGAGGGGGCAAGAAAGCTTTTAAACATAATCTTAGGAAAAAACGAATAGGAACTGGGAACCAGGTGGTTCAAGCAGAACTATCCCTAAGGGATGATGAAAATGTTTCTATTTTCAGCAGCCTTTGTCAGCATAGCCAATGGGAAGACATGCTAGGAACTGCAGTTTAGTAATAACTGGAGGGCCACACAGTTCCCACTCCAGCATAGGTGATACAGAGGATGCAGATGAACTTATGTAAAACTTTGCAGTTATGTTAGTGTTTCTGTATTTTATTTTTGATGGATAAAATACTAAAAATTGATTGTGTCAGAAGTTTCCAGAGAGACAGAATTCTTGTTCTCTAGAGCAGAGCTTGGAGCCAATATATTTGGGGACAGTATGCAGACAAAATAACTGTTAGAGGTGTAATAAAAAAATAATTTTCCCAAACTCTAGTCAAGATGTTCTTCTGATGTTTTAAAAGTAGTATTTAGTTTTGTTTCATGTTTTCTTCTGTTTAGTCGAAGAAAAGGGGTTTGAGTGCTGAAGAGAAGAGAACTCGAATGATGGAAATCTTCTTTGAAACAGTAAGTCATACTTGTTTATTTCAGACTATATTGTGAATACTTTCATTGTGCACATACAGAGTCTGAACTGAAAACATGCATATATGGGTGGGGTTCGGAGAAAACAAAATAAAATCCACCTATCCCTTTCATGGAGTTTTCTATGGAAGTCTGGTTTCAAATAGTTGCTTATCATGTAGTCCTGCAGTAATACTGCTCACAATACACGTAATGCTGGCAGTGGTGAGAAGAGGCATGTACTGTGGAATGTCTACAGTTTGAGTCAACACTATAGACAAACTCCAAATCTTCTTTGTTTTACTCTTTTTGTGTTTTCTCCCTCAACCCACTTATTTAGCAGCAGAAGGCAAACAGAACTAGCAAAACCTATGGTAAGCTACAGTGATAAAGTTGGTGATGTGGTGGTTTCAATGTTGGAAGACAACTCTGGAGACCAGGGTTCAATTCCCAGCTTGGCCAGAAATGCACTGGATGTCCTTCGTCAAGTCGCATGCTCTCAGCTTCAGGGAAAGCAATGCCAAACCTCCTCTGAACAATTTTTGCCAAGAAAACCCCATGATAGGTTCATCTTAGGATCACCATAAACTAGAAACAATTTGAAAATCACACAACAGCAAGGAAAAAAACATGTCAAAATCTTATAGAAAAGTGGTTTAATTAATGCACTACTAATGAAAAAGCTTTACCCTACACTTGTTCAGATGTTACCAGTTTTGCCTGGATTAGAAATTCCTTAGTGTCCCCCATGCCTTTTCCTTTTCCTTTCTCTCACTTCCTCATCCAGACTTCTTCCTCCTTGCTAGTTTCTTGTCCACTGGTGCTCATTCATTCTTCTCTTCTAACTTCTCTCCCTACCCTCAGCAGACTCCTAGAGTTTCTTTCTTACTGTTGGGTGCTATATTCTGGTTTCCCATATGCAGGCAGCTGCATTTGTTATGTAAATCACAATGTTGATTATGAAAAGTTGACTAGCAAGCACACATTTCACTAATTTTTCACTTTATGGATATAGGTTATAGAAGGTTGGGTTTTACCAACTTCTTTGCTTGTAGAGATGCACAGCCTGCAGTGTTTTCTGCATCTCCAGGACTCATTTTCTTTACTAGCTTTTCTCTTAGTTGCAGCTATTCAGCAGGTATAGCTCTCCCAGCAATAGGGATTCCACAGGATTAGGAATCCTTCATGAGGTATTTGAAATTACCAGTCACCAGTCTGTACCTATGGTAGGACTGCTGTTCCCGGTCTTTCTGCAAAATGGCAATAGTCATAATGATGTCCCCTGAATTTCTATAAGCATTGCTACACTAATGAGGGAATGGGGCTTTTATGCTCAAAAAGGCAGAAAATGGAGATCTTACTCTTTGGACTGTAGATCTCACATTCTCTCAACCAGTATGGCCATTAGTACAAGTTTGAATATTTAAGGCCCAGAAGTGTGATGGGAGTCATAATCTGGTTTCACTCACTGGCTTCACACTGATAAGGAGTAACATGTTCATTCTTGCACAGCAGTTGGATACAGTAGTGACTGTGCTCTACCTCATCTTCCCATTTACATTGGCTAGAGGCATAAGGTTTATCTGCACTGCACAGTTATCACTTTTATGCCACCTAAATTGTCATGGCTCCATTCTAAGGAATCCTGGAATTTGTAGCTCAGTGAGGTATTTTAAATTCTCTGCAAAAAAAAGCACTAGTGCATGCCTTTCACAAAATATACTAGAAGCATTCTTCATTACAAAATTAAACTGATTTAAGCCTCAGTCATTTTCTTCCAGAGTACTTTGCTGCCTTCTGTACACTGGAACAAACTAAAGGTCCAAGGATTCTTTAAGACAGATATGCTTTCCAGGACTAATTTGTGATTCCATGGTAAAATCACAAACTGTGTTATACTCAAATATGCTGGTTAACATTTGTTTTTGTCTGTCTGCTTGTATATCAATAGCAGTCGTCTTTTGTTTTAAAAAGCAGAACAAAAGCTATATTTTGGGTCAATTTGTACAGAACCTTGACTTCAGCCAGTGATGAGTAAATTGCACCCCCCTTGTTAGACTGCATGTATAACAGGGGTGGGCAAAGTGCAGCCTGTGCACAGCATGAAACCCCTGGGAGCCCGATTTTTTTATCATTTCCTTTTGCAAAAATTTCTTTTGCCTCAGTGCCTTCTGACATGGGCGGAGGGCATTTCCACAATGTTTGGAGGGATGTCAAAAAGCTTTTTGCTAAATATTTAAATTGTTTGCTTGAATATGCCCTCTGTGAAGCATGGGAGAATTTCCTCCATGTGGTAGGCTCACCTGAAACAATTTAGGCCCAGGAGAAGCCTTTTTTGAAACAGGAAGTGATTTCTTTTCACTTGCTGTTGTTGAAAAGGGCCCAGGAAGACCAAAAGTAAAAAAAAAAAAAAAGTGATGAAAATGGTCATCATATGGTATTTGGAGACAAAAATCTTTTAGGAGGTGCAGAGTCCCCTAGCCTTCCACAGTTGCCCATTGTTGATCTACATCATGCCTCACCATCAGTATGCTTTCTAGAACTGATGAGAGTTGTAGTACAATAGTAGAAGGCTTACCCATAGCTTAAGCAATAGAATGATGGAGCAGTTCACAAACTTCAGACAAAATCCAACTGCAGGGATTGTTTTTCTGCTTTTAAGTATTATTAAAAGGTTGGGATAGTTCACTGTTTCCCATTTCTGCAGTACTTCACATTTATTTGCAAGGTGTCACAAGAAGAATCAACAACTCTCCTGTATGTGTAGTTTCAGAGGATTCTTGAGAAATTATACCTGCTGTTAGAAAAGAGAAGATGGAAAATTAGTAAAAGCGTCAACCAGTTCCTCCCACTTCTTTCAGTAAGCTGTAGTTCAGTGGTCTTAGATATACAGTACTGTATTTCAAAAGTTATTGGGTCATAACTATTAAGCCTAAACCACAGATCTTCTTCAAAGAAGAAGGAATTCCAGAGTGTGTTAAATGCCCTGAGTTTTATGTTTTAAATGATTATAGTAATAATGTGCATATTTCTCTCTGTCCCCCATCAACAGAAAGATGTATTCCAGTTAAAAGACATTGAAAAAATTGCTCCCAAAGAGAAAGGAATCAGTGAGTATACAGAGTTCTTTTCCACCATACTTACTCTTGACAACAACATACAGCGCGCTGCGCCATATGCGGGTTTAACCTTAACCAATGAATGGTACGTGCCAAACACAGAAGCGCTCCCCCATTGCAGTCAATGGGGTTTGAGCTTACACGTTTTTTCCCCATACGCAGAGGGATCCGGAACAGATTTCCACGTATGGAGAGGGCAAACTGTATTTTATCAGGTGATCAAATTTTCCCTAAGTTACTGTTCACATAGGGGCATTGAAAGTATGGTCCTCTGTAAGGAGCTATATGAGTGCTATGATCCATTCTAATTTCAGGGCTTGGGAGCTATAGTCTTCCAGATATTTTTAGCCTACAACAGACATCAGCCCTAGTCAGCTCAGCTAGTGGTAAGAAATTTATTCTTAATGGAGCGCAAGGCTGCTTGCGCCTGGCGGGCTCCCGCGGGTTCCCTAGCAGCTTTCAACGTGTGCTGAAAGCTGCATATGGTGTGTCCACATATGACGCAGGCACACTCACTGTCTATTGATATTTTTGCCACTGCAGAATATATAAAGCAGTGGTGGGCAACTGTGCAAGATTAGAGGGGCTCCATTAGCAATCCAGGACACCTTGGAGGACCACATCCCCACTGCATCTCCTCCCCTCCAACCCCCAATTATTTAGCCCTCAGAAGCCCTCTAGGGGACATAGGGGTATATTTTGGAGCCTTCCTGGGCCTCTAGAGGGCATTTTTAGGCAAAAACATTTAAAAGTTTGGTGTTTGTTTGTTTGTTTGTTTGCAAAAAATTCATTTTGACCCCTGGAGAATCCAAGTGTGGTGGAACTGCCTTCCACATCTCTTATAGATCATTTTTGGGCAATCTGGAGCTTTCTTTTCTTTTCTTTTCTTTTCAAAAATACTTCAAAAAATAAAATTGATCCCTGAAGGCCATAAAAACAGGCCTCTTGCCTGTTAGTTGACTGCAAGGGCCATCCAGTCCAACCCCCTGCCATGCAGGAAATCTCAATCAAAGCATCCCTGACAGATGGCCTTCCAGCCTCTGCTTAAAGATCTCCAAAGAAGGGGACTCCACCACACTCCGAGGGAGTGTGTTCCACTGTCGAATAGTGCTTACTGTCAGGAAGTTCTTTCTAATGTTGAGGTGGAATCTCTTTTCCTGTAGCTTGCATCCATTGCTCCAGGTCCTAATCTGTGGAGCAGCAGAAAACAAGCTCCCTCCTCAATATGACATCCCTTCAATTATTTAAATAGGGCTTTATCACCTCTTAACCTTCTCTTCTCCAGGCTAAACATCCCCAGCTCCCTAAGTCTTTCCTCATAGGACATGGTTTCCAGACCTTTCACTATTTTAGTCGCCCTCCTTTGGACACACTCCAGTTTTTCAACATCCTTTTTAAATTGTGGTGCCCAGAACTGGACACAATATTCCAGGTGGCGCCTATCGAGAGCAGAATAGAGTGGCACTATTACTTCCCTTGATCTAGATATTATACTTCTATTGATGCAGCCTTACAGGTATTTTTATAATATTATCATATGTTTTAAACAATAGTAAACTCTTTTGATCTTCCAGTGACTATAAGTAATACAGTGTTTGTTTCTTTGACAGCTTCTATGTCAGTGAAGGAGGTCTTACAGAGCTTAGTTGATGATGGGATGGTGGACAGTGATAGGATTGGGACTTCCAATTATTTTTGGGCTTTTCCAAGTAAAGCTCTTCATGCAAGAAGACGTAAACTGGAGGAACTACAGACTCAGGTAATTCAGGTGTGGCATTCTACCTAACACATATTTCAGATGGACATAGGGATTGCTGTAGACCACCCCACTCCCAGATAACAGTTTCCCCCTCTTCTGTTTGTGCATCAGTAAAGCATATGTACTTATTAATTGTACTTCTGTTCAACTGTGGTCTTTCCCTTAATTTGAGTCTGCTGGCTTTTTTTCTCAATTTCTGTTTTATTTATTTCAAACTTTTCTCTTGTGTAAAGATTTTAGAATGCTCAGAATTGGGTGTATACTTTATTTACCAATGTGCACTTAAATCCTTGATTTTTGTTTTGAACTTTTTGTTTTATAGTTCTTCAAATATTTACTAGGCAGAGTAATCAGTTTACAGCTACTATATTTTGAAGAATGTACAGCGAACCCTCCTTAGCCACAGATTTTTTATCCATGGATTCAAGTATCCACAACTTGAAAATATTTTTTATAAAAGTATAAATCCAAAATCGCAATTTTGATTTTCCATTTTATATAAGGGACATCATTTTGCTGTGCCACAGGATTTGAGCATACATGGATTTTATTATCCATAGGGGATCCTGGAACCAAATCCTAGTGGATAACAAGGACCCAATGTATATTTCATCATAGATTCTAGATCACAGGGCCACATAATCATGGTTATTATATATATTCTCGGTTATATGTTTACCCTTTGTTGCATTCACCACATTAAATCAGCTGCATACATGAACTACATGTAAAAGTAGTGGAGGCAGTGGAAAAATAAAACAGAGGCTGCTCCCTTTTCAATCAACGGAGAAATTGAGCGGGGAGAGCAGGACTGCACAACCCTGCAAACTATTCTTAATCTTGTAATTATCAGAAAGAAACAAAAATCATTGCATCGATAACAACACAGTTTGATTAGTCTTCATTAAAAGAATTAAGGCAAAATATTCAACTCTGTGGGAAAAGATCTCAAACTTAGAATTTACACAGTCTTGGCTGTTGTTAAACTGAAAGACAACACTGCTAGATTAATCCAAATTGTTTTGGGAAGTATATATGTATATTAATAGAGACCATATATATTAACAGATTAGCAGAGAGACATCATGGCATAGTGGTTTCAGTGTTAGACCTTGGGAGTTTATCAGACAAGGGAAAGTGGAAGTATAATCCAATGGCAATCTGAACGCAATCATGGGGTTTAACATTATTGCGTGATAACCCACTACACACAAATTCGGGCAATGGGAAGTCAGTACGAGTGCAATCATGGGGTTTCACGTTATTGCGTGATAGATTGCCACACGCAAATTTGGGCAATGGTATGCTATTTTGGGGCAATGGAGAGCCAGTTTGAATGCAATGAGCATTCACATAATTTCGCTAAACTAGCGACTTTACGTGAATGCGTTCTGGCCCCACTTTCTTTTCATTTGAAATTAAGAGAAATTCCTCACGCGTGATAAACTCCTATGACTCTGGAGACCAGGAAACCCACTGGGCAAGTCACACACACTCTCAGCCTCAGGGAATGTCAATGGCAACCTCCTCTTAACAAATCCTGCTAAGAAAACCCCCTAATAAGTTCACTTTAGGGTCATCAGAAGTTGGAAACAACTTGAAAGCACACAGCAACAACATTAACATTAGTGTCCCTGTTAAGTGAAAAATAAGCAAGGGTTCATATTACAGTAATATACAGTAAACAGAATCTGTTTACTGTCAGATGGAGAGTGTTAGCATAAAAGCTCAGAGACTGGTGCTGATGGAGAGCTGTTAAGCTGAATTTTAATATGCTTGAAATATTGATAATGAGATGTGAAGTTACAGGGGAAAAAACTGGGGGTTGGAAATAAGATGGCGTCTGGAAGGCTTTTTCTGGAAAAAAGTAAAAACTAATTAATTGTGGAATATTGTCTTTTAAAATGATGAATAAAATATTTAAGACAAAGTGTTCATATTCCACCCAAATTATTCATAAAAACCATATAACAGGAAGACTTTCATGTAAGACTGTGTACAGTATCAGCACATTAAATGTCCAGGCACAGTTTTCTTTTCCTAAGTCCACTGTATGTGAATGAGGACTAGAGGACACTAAGGCCCGTTCCGGATGGGCGTATAGTACGTCACCAGGACGTACTAGGGTTATGTAGGGGCGTCACTTCCTGACGCCCCTAACCCTAGTACGGACTAGGTCCATACAAAATGGTGGTGCCCGTTCCACACGAGGGCCACCATTGCTACGTCATGACCGTGCCGCCTCCAAACGGGGCGGCGCAGAAGTGACGTACTGGGACCATACGAGGGCGCCTGGGACACCCTTTCCGCAGCCCTGGAAGGAGCTCTGTTTCGGAGCTCCTTCCACCTTTGCGTCACTGGGTGTCCTTGGGGCTTGAAGCTTGAAAGCCCCAAGGACACCCCTTTCCAGGCTGCGGGGAAGCGGCCTTTTGCCACTTTCCCGCAGCCTGGAAAGTGGCGGATTGGGGCCTCAGAGGCTGCTGTTGTGGCAGCTGAGGCCCCGATCCGGCAGGGAAAGGGCTGGATACAGGCCGCCCCAAACGGGCGGTCTGTAACGTGCCTATGTCATTTTCTTTGATTTACTAATGATGATTTCCCCCCTGTTTTTTTTTTTTACTCTCTCTGCGCCTAGTAAACTAGCAAAATCAAAGGTTCCTTACAGTTCCAGATCATGTAAACAAAATAAAAAATAACAACAAATTTAAAACTACTTTTAATGATATTTTATGCCAAATCAAATTATACAGAATGCATTTCAGTTTTCAAAGGTGAAAAAATGACTTTCAGTCTGGAAAGAATATTTCTATCTCTTGTTTATTTATTTATTTAGGAAAATTTGCTGCAAAAATGATTCCCTTCCCCATGATTCCAACATTTCTGGAAATTCTACATTTTTAATTCCATCGTATCAGATTTGTTATATATAGGTCATACTAGATAGTAAAACACATTTAAACAATAGCAGAGAAGTTGGGATATTTATTGTCAGGGGGCATTATTTGTTGATGCTCAGTTGTGTCTCTCTCTCTCACACACACAACCAAGTGGTGATTTTGCAAATGGGACAACATATCTTAAGTCATTCAAGCAGGGCAAAGCATTTAAGAGTTGGAATATTGAAGTAATCAACAATTCATTATGTTGGCTGGATACTTAAATTCTGCTGGAAGTGCTTAGTCATAGGGCTTTATCACATGGGTTTTTTTGCGGTTCTGGTCCGACATGACCGCAGGTCCAACAATGCGAATTCAGGTGATAACGTGATGTATTATCACACGTGATTGCTTTCTATGGAGAGTTGTTCCATGGCAACTCCGCAGTGAATCCAAAGTGACTCCTCATTTTGGTGAATTCGGTAACAAGCGAATTCACAGAAGTTGCTTCCAAGCTCTCTTCAGTTTCACTCCGAATTGGTCTGATGTGGAATACAACTTTGCTTCTGTCTTGGTACACCCCCCCCCCCAAACCTCCAAGGTCCCACATTTCCCATGATGTTGTGCTGCAGTTTTGCCCCATTTGCTTCCGGTGCTCAGAAGGGTACATTTAGATGTAGATGACAGGGATGAAGGAAATGAAACAGGAGGCTGAGGGAGAGATGGGAGCAAAGGAGGGGGCCATCGGAGGCTGAGGTGGAGGCTCCAACTCCCAGAATTCCATAGCCTCAAGCCAAAGACACAACAACAAATCCAACTTCCAGAATTCCATTGCTTTGAGCCAAGGACCCCACAACAAACTCCAACTCTCAAAATAATAATAATAATAATTTGTT
>NC_056526.1:144144277-144239000 GCF_019175285.1 Sceloporus undulatus | reverse complement strand
TTAATAATAATAATAATAATAATAATAATAATAATAATAATAATAATAATAATAATAATAATTTGTTTTAAAATAATAATTATTATATTAATAATAATAAGTTATTAGTTTGCTGAGGCACCAGAGCTCTCTGGCAGAGATGGCTCAATGTCTCACGACACTACAGTTCCCAGAATTCCATAGCAGTGAGCCAGGACAGTTAAAGTGGAGTCAAACCAGATTATTTCCACGTGCAGATGCAACCTCCATCAGATCCAAAGGATTTACTTCCAAGTAGACCTGCAGCTTCTACACTGATTATTTTGCAGTGAAAGAATTTATTATTATTATTATACATTTGGATGAAACAGGACATTTAGAGATAGGTGACACACTTGGATGAAGCAGAGAGCATTTAGAGATAGGTGACACATTCGGATGAAGCAGAGGACATGTAGGGATGGGTGACATTCCCTATTACTCACGTGAGGCTAGCATTCCTGGAAAGGGATGGAGGGAATGAAATGAAGGGTAGATTTAAATCTAGATGACAGGGTTGGGGGAATGAAACAGGAGGCTGGAGGGAGAGATAGGAGCAAAGGAGGCGGCCATCGGAGGCTGGGGGGGAGAGATGACAGGAACAATTCACGTGAGGGTTGCATTCACAAGAAAGTGGAACTAAGAAGTACCCCCCTCCTTCACCCTGGAAGTGTAAAAGGTTTGGATGCGTTTAGACCCCCACTGAGCGCAAGGGTGCCAACTTGAATCGTTGAATCCACATGGTATGTACTGGTGTAATTTAAAGTGCTCTCACTCCGCTTTGACTCAGAAATCACCACAATTAAGTTCTTCACGCGTGATAGTTCATCACGTGAATTGCCTTGGATTCGAAGTGACCCTGCTTCACCCTCTCTACGGAAGTGCTTTGAATTGCGGCTCCTGTTTCACGTGTGATAAGATGCTTAGTAATTCACTTGTCAAAATAATAACAACTGAAAAGGAGTTCCTATAACTAGTAATGAGTGCACGGGGTTTGGAAAAACTTTTTTTAAAATAAGTTTTATTAACAAAGACAAACAGGGATATTTGCATATTAATACAAGATAGAGGTGAATAAAAACAAAAAAGAACATATATACATATGTAAAACCACTACCCCACTCTCTCAACCCCTCCCTGCAATCCCGTTAACTTCCCACACTACTCTGTCTTTAATTATAACACCCAATTATGCCTCTATAATTGATCCATCTTTAACAAACCAAGCTTTCTGCATTACCCTACAACTTAATGAACAATAACTTTGCATTTATTCTCTAATAACTTCTCTCCTGCCCTCGCTCCTCTATATCTTTAATCTCTCTCTCTCTCTATGGGCTCCTTCCCTTCTGACTTCAAACATGCTCTCATTTCCCCAATTCTGAAGAAACCCTCTCTCGACCCCTCTTCTTTGTCTAGCTATCGTCCAATTTCTCTTCTTCCTTTCTAAGGTCCTAGAACGAGTTGTTTATTCTCGCTGTATTAGGTTTCTTGAAGCCAACTCCATCCTGGACCCCTTCCAATCTGGCTTCCGCCCACGGCACTCTACAGAGACAGCCCTCACCAAGATCTCAAACGATCTCTTGCGGGCCAAGGCAAACGGCCTCTACTCTATTCTCATTCTTCTTGATTTGTCTGCGGCCTTTGACACTGTTGATCACTGTCTCCTGGTTAATTTACTTTCTGACCTTGGGTTCTCTGACTCTGCTCTCGACTGCTTTAAATCTTACTTGTCAGACAGATCTTTTGCAGTGGTTACGGGTGGTCAGACTTCATCCTCTGTTCCCCTATCTGTTGGAGTTCCCAAGGGCTCTGTCTTGGGTCCCCTTCTGTTCTCTCTATACACACTGTCCCTAGGTAAACTCATCAGTTCTTTTGGTTTCTCCTATCATCTGTACGCTGACGACACTCAGCTGTATCTCTCCACCCCTGACCTTTCGAAGGGGCTTGAACAGCAAGTTTCTTCTTGTCTGACTGCCATCTGTCAGTGGATGCAGCTTCGGTGCTTGAAGCTCAACATGTCTAAGACTGAGCTTCTTGTCTTTCCACCTAAACCCACCCTTCACTATTCCTTTTCTGTTTCTGTCGACCACACTTCTGTTCAACCGGTTCATCAAGCCCGCAGTCTTGGCTTCATTTTTTACTCTTCTCTGTCATTTATTCCCCAGATCCAGGCCACCGCCAAGGCCTGTAGATTCTTCCTCCACAACATTGCCAAGATCCGTCCATTCCTCCCAGCCTCTACTGCCAAGACTCTAGTCCATGCCCTAGTGGTTTCACGATTAGATTATTGTAACCTCCTTCTGACAGGGCTTCCTCTTTCACACCTCCATCCTTTAATCTCTGTCCAGTATTCAGCTGCCCGTATTGTCACATCCACTTGCCGCTTTGACCATGATTCACCTCTTTTATCCTCCCTTCATTGGCTCCCCTTCCCCTTCTGCACCCAGTACAAGATTTTATTAATGACTTTCAAAGCCCTCCATGGATTGGCCCCTCCTTACTTATCTGACCTTCTTTCTCCTTACATTCCTACTCGCACCCTCCGCTCTGATAGTCAAGGTCTCCTGTCACAGTGTAGGACTACCACTGCCCCCTCCCGAATTCATCCCTTCTCGCTTGCTGCCCCTTACTCCTGGAACCTTCTTCCCCCACATGCACACCTCATCACTTCTCTACCCAGTTTCAAAATTGAGTTAAAGACTATATTGTTTAGAGAAGCATTCCCAGAGGTGAGCCCCTCTCTGACCCAGGAAGCCTCCTTTTAACCATTAATTAAGAAGCCAAGCCCTTCCTCCAGTCCATCTGCCTTGGTCCAGGCCTCGGAGGTGGAGAACTGCTGGACTTGATCCCATTCCCCACCATCACTCCCTTCTCCTTTTGTGTCGTGTCTTCTTAGATTGTAAGCCTGAGAGCAGGGAACTGTCTAACTAAAAGATTGTATGTACAGCACTGTGTAAATTTACAGCGCTATATAAATAAAGGTTAATAATAATAATAATTTAGAAAGGTCTTCCTATCTAATCATCAAACCATAATAGTCACATTATCTCCAGTTCTTTTGTAAATATAATTTATAAAAGATTGCCATGTTTGCAAATATTTTTGCATTGAATGGCCTTTTAATAACAATTTTATGTTCTGGAAGATCAGGAGAAAAGCTATCTTGACTCTACACTGTTTTTAGATTTAACCTCATACCATTCTTAAGAGATGCCATTGGAAATGTGACAGTATCTTCCTTTCATTTTCTTAAAACTGACAGGAATGTTCCATTTATGTATTACATGTTGAGTAGCCCTTATCAGAAATGCTTGGGACCAGAAGCATTTCAGAATGGGGGTTTGTGTGTTTGTTCGTTTGTTTTAGAATATGCAAGTAGCATAGGATGTACCTGTACTGTATTTGAGAAGCTGGAAAGAGATTCAAAGCTGGAGAGAAATGCAAAGATCTGTGAAATGGTGGGAGGCATACATCCATGCTGAGCACTACACTTGGCTTTCTGCCATTTCACAGATCTTCACTCTCTCTCCAGCCTCACATCTTTTTGCTGCCAGCCACCTGCTTCCACCTTCAAGGCAACAGTGGCACTCCTCATCATTTGTCTCTCCATCTTCACTTCCTGTTCATTCACTATTTTTGCTGGGTATGATATGTGAGAGTAGAGAGGGAATCTAAAAGATGGTTGAGCATTGTAGCCACCACCTTGAAGATGGCAACATACAGTACAGTTTTAGAGGTTTTTGAATTTCTTGATTAAGGATATTCAACCTGTGTATGCATTCATACGCAGAGAGTTAAGGATCAAATTGCGCGCACACACACATTTATGTGTAGCCCCCAGATTGCAGTGTTGTGCCCCTTGGAACTGAAAAGTTGTGCATACCTGTTTTTTAAGATACTTGTATTAAAAAGTATTACCTGCAACCAAATTAGCATTGTCCCGGATGATTACATAACACATGCACTCTCTATGTCAGCATTCAAAAACACAAACTCAGTTCAGCAGCTACTTTAAAACCTTTATACTTTATTCAGCCTTTGAAAAATTTTTGAGCCACACCCAGAACAGTTTGGACCAGCAGTGGTGTCTGACTCATCTACATCTAACCAAGAAAACAAGCCTCTTTGTGCTTGGAAGCTTTAACGGTGTGGCTAGAGTGACTAAAACTGTATGTATGCTGAGTTTGCAACTGAAATGGCCTCCTGTGACCCTGGAGAAGTATATATATTTTTTATTTTCATCTTAATCTTATTTTGTATATATCCATCTTTTTCTCAATATGGGACTGAAGGCAGTTGACAGTATGAATTAAAACAGAATGCAAAAACCATGGATAACATGAACGTTTTAATAAAACAATTCTGCCATCATACTGAAAACATTAAAAGCTTTTAAAAGCCATAAACTATATAGTAATTATAAAAATGTAATAGGTCCCAATTAACAGACCCCCTACAGCAAGCAGTTAACACTCAAATGCCTGGATAAACAGAAAAGGTATTTGCCTACTGGTGGGAAAAAAGCAGAGAGAAGGCCAACCTCACTTCCCATGGGAGCGAATTCTAGAGTATGGGAACAGCCGTTGAGAAGGCTGTCTCCCATGTCCTTACCAAGAATGCCTGTGATGGTAGTGAGACTGAAAGTTTTCTTCCAAGGATCTTAAAATTCAGGCGGACTCATTTTGGGATATACAGTGGTGCCCCGGGATACGAAATGATCGCGTTACGAAATTTCCGGGATACGAAAAAGTTAGATTGGAAAAAACTGTTCCGGGTTACGATATTTTTTTCGGGTTACGAAATTTATTTCGGCGCGAAATTCAAACGCAAAGCGCGGCTAGCGGCTTTCCAGCGCTAACGGAAAGCCTTTTCGGGTTGCGAAATTATCGGGTTACGAACGGAACGGCGGAACGAATTAATTTCGTAACCCGAGGTAGCACTGTACAGTCTTTCAGATAGACTGTACAGGGCTTTATATGTCATAACCAGGGCTGGGGAGTAGTGGTAATTTTGGGGTTACTCCTTGTCCTACTCCAGAGCAAGATATTTTCCCTTAATGTTTCTCCTACTCCTGTAAAAACCTCTTACTCCTTACTCCTACTCCACAGCCCTGGGGAAAAGCCCCAGTTGCTTTGCAAGGCTGGTGTGTACGTGTGCGTGTGCACGTGTGTATGTGTCTCTCTTTGCCTCCAAGCCCCTTCCCATGTGCAATATAATAACATTGTTTTTTGGTGTTTGCATGTACAATATAATAACAAGAATAAGGAGTAACAGATATATTTTGTTACTCCTTATTCCTCCTTCTATTCCTGTAAAAACCTCTTATTCCTTTACTCCTTAGTCCTACTCCCCAGCCCTGGTCATAACCAACACTTTGAATTGTTCCCAGAAGACATCTGGTAGCCAGTGAAGCTATTTCAGCAGGGGAGTTCTATGCTTCTTTTAACTAGCTCCAGTCAGTAGTTTGGCTGCAGGATTTTGAACCCATGGTAGTTTCTGAACAATTTCCAATCATAGCCCAATATAAAAAAGGAATATAATCAATGTGTGTGTCATGGGGCCAGATCTCACATGAATGGGCAGAGCTGGTTCTCTAGTTTTAATTATGCAAACACCTGGCCATTGCCAATACCTGGACCTCCAGGCTCAAGGCTGGGTCCAAGAGTATGCCCAAACTACAAATTTAGAGTTTGGGGGATCATAACATCATCCGACACAGGCTGATGGGGCATTCAATTGACCAGGAGCACTTCTGTCTTGTCTAGATTAAGTTTCAATTTATTTGTTTATTTATTTATTTTGTCATCTCTAGTCAGTTATAGACACTTAACACTGGTTTTGCACCTTCCTTGAAAATAGATGGGAAGGAACATTGATGTTTGATGTCAAGAGCATTCTGGTGACGTCCAACCCCCAAACTCTGGTTAGTGTCTCCCAATGGTTTCATGTAGATATGGAATAGCATAAGGGGACAAAATTGAATTCTAGGGGACTCCACAAGTCAATGACCATTGCATTGAACAGGAACCTCCCAAATCAATGGTTGAATTTACCTTCCTAAGATAAGCCAGAACCACTGTAAAACAGTGCATGTCAGTCCCATCCTAGAGGGGCAGCTAAGAAAGATACTGTGGTCTATGGTTCTGAAAGTTGCTGCCAGACCCAGCAGAATCAACAGGGGCATACTCTCCTTGCCCAGTTCCTGGTGTATGTCATCCACCAAAGAAACCAATACTATCTGCTTGAAGCCTGAACCCAGACTGAAATGGATCCAGATAATCTGTCTCATCCAGAAACCCCTGAAGCAGAGATGATATCACCACACTCTCTAGACCTTTACCCCAAAAAAGAATACAGAAGACTGGCTAGCAGTTACCTAATGACATTGTGCTCAGGGAGGTTTTTTTTCCCAGCAGGACAGAACTTTGCCTTAATCCTGTAAGGCAGGGGTTCCCAACCCTTTTGACTCATGGAGCCCTGGACACAAGTTGGGAACTGCTGCTGTAAGGTATTCACCATTCCCTTTGCCCACTCAGCCAGGCCTTTCTTTTATAAGCCAGGTAGAACAGAGGTTGCACATTCATGTGGGTAACTCTCATCGCTTTAAGAATCCTGTGCACATACTCTGGCAGCACAAATTGAAACCTATCCAATAACACAGGACAAGCAGGAGCCAAGATTACATCTCCTGGAGCCATATCAACCCCAGCATTTATATCAGAGCAGATCCGAGTGATTTTATCTGTACCATGTACATATTCATCACAGTGGGCCTTGAAGAAATTACAATACATCTGCCTAACTCACAGGCTTGTGAGAATAAAATGTGCATTACTTGGAGCTCATGGCAAGTGGATTTACTATCAAAAATTCAACAAATATGTCTATATAGAATGTGTTTCTAATAATGGAATGTATTCCTAACTGAAAGCATGTTTATGAGGTTGTGTTTGTCATGGTTTCAGTAAGAAAGGTGCTTCCAAAATGTGCATGCCACTTTATATTGGATACAGTGTGTAGAACTTGAACAGATAGATAGATGCTAGCAAGATTACTCTTGCTGCCTTGTTAAATAGTCATCCTGCTGTGTCTTCGCTTCCCTCAAAATACAAGCAGAGTTTCTCCTTAGTTTGCCGTTTCCTTGCTGTTCTGCTAATAACTGGCATTTCTTGTTCTACGTGTGACTTCTTTTCTTGTTTTACTTTATCATATGTAATCATGTTGTAGCTGGTAATGTTCTTCCAGCCATCAGGCTAGCTGGCCCTCATTTCTGAAGGCACAACTTCTGTAACAGTCATATATTTTGCAGGTGAGGTTTATCCCATTGTTGCATCTTTATGCTGGCAGCAGGTTCATCTGTGATGTGGGATTTCTACCTGTTTTGTAGTTCTCAGAGGCACAGGAGTGCTGGAGGATTGACAAACCTACTAGTTTCTCCAGGGAGGGAAAGCCTGAGGCATTTAGAGTTAGCAGACACTGTCAAGACTAGCCAGGACATGAAGTGTTTGTGTGAGTTGATCACCCTTCAGTTTGGGGTGGGGAAGGTGGCTCAGAAGGTGAAGGAAGCATGTTTCAGTGAAAACTGATACACATGAGGAAAAAGAAGCCATAAACATCAGCAAAGCTTGATTCTATACAAGACGCACAGGAGGACTAAGTTTTCTGCTCGTCTGCAATGCTTATATGGGCAATAGAGAATTTGCACTAGGATTTTCATGCCATCAGATTTGGGAGTATTGGTATTTTGTCCTTAAACTAATTGCTAGAATAAGTAATAGAAAAAACTGCTAGAAGAAATGTTCTTTCTTTCAGTTAGTCTCAAAGGTGCTACAAAATCTCTCTACATACTGATTCTACAGACTAACACGGCTATGTGTTTGAATGCTAGAAGAAATGGCATCATTAATTCACATTCCATGCTTCTAAACAGCTCACTAGAACAAAATCAACTTGCCTAAGCAAAGTGAATATTTCCAAATGCAATTCTGGTATGATTTAACCAGTGGAATGAAAGTACAGTGCTGAAGTAGTGATAATATATTGCCAGTAAAATAAGATGAGAACATGACACGTTTCATCTGCAACACCAACATTGTATTACCACTGTGTGTCTTGTGTAGATTCTGTATATGCTCACAATGAGTTCTGCTGTTAGGCTGTGTAGACCCTTGAGAATTAATTGCAGCCAGTGAACCAGGTGGTTGATTCACGTTTTTCCAACAGTAAATGTCAAGCTTCTTCCCCTAATCTTTAGTTGAAAACTTCTTCTTTCTACAAGAGTGAACATATGATGGAGATTGGAGGGCCATTTTTAATATTTCTGATACTCACATTGTTGCAGTGCACAGCCAACATTTTCTGCACCAGAAGTGATGTTCTAGTCACTTTCACAGTGAATTGCTTGCTATTTCAAGGTGAAGGGCCCTTGAAACAGGGTTAAATTACAAAATGTGCTTCTAAAAGTTTTTTTAAAAAGTAGCTGGGGCACTCTTGGGACCCAAAGGCCACATAGGACTGCCCTCCCCAAGGACTGGATGGCTCTTTCCAAATGGCTCTCTAGCCACCCACCTTGCTTAGATTTTTATAACTTTTGGTTATATTTGAAAACTGCTTCTGTATTGCTTTTTTTTTTAAAGAAAAAACATTAAAATTGAGTTTGCATAAGTAGACTTTTCAGTGAGCCATGTGTCTCTCAGACCCAGACTGCAAGCACAGTTGTGGAGCTTTTGTTACTGCATGTAAATTATTCCTTCATAATTTTGTCAAACTATGAAAGGCGCGTTACAGACGCGCCGAAGGGGCATGCTAGGGTTAGGAAGGGGCATATTAGGGTTGAGAAGGGGTGTCCCTTCCAGACACCCCTCAATCCTAGTACGGACCGAGTCTGTACAAAATGGCGGCGCCCATTCACACGGGGGCCGCCATTTTGATGCTGCGGACGCATAGCGTCTGGACGTCGCACGGCGGAAGTGATGCCGCAAGTGCGCGACTAGAGCCTCATGGCACCACTTCCAGGGCGCAGAAAGAAGCGCCATTTCGGCACTTCTTTCTTGCTGCGTCCAGGAACCGTGCGGTTTGGCCGCTGCGGTTCCCGGTTGCAGCAACTGGTAGCGGCAGCGGCAGACCACTGCTTTTAGGCGGTCTGTAATGGGCCAAAGAAATATTTTGCCTTCGTTAATTAATGCTAGCTATAAGGCTTTCTTTATGCTAGCATAAGGCCTTTTAACTAGAGAGAAAATCCCTTTCCTTTTCTGCTGTTGCACATATTCAGCATGAACAGAATCAATTGAGTAAAAGAATATACTGTTGCTGTTCTTTAGAAGACTAGTCTTTTGAGTTTCTGTACATTGTTGGTCAAATTCAAAATAACAATGTTATTTCCACAGAAGAAAAAACATAGAGCAGCACCTTTGTGAAAAGTGAGAACTGCAAGGTCTTTAAGAGGCATCTATTCCAGCTCTCTACTTAGAGATAAGATGAATGAACCATTCACCAGATGAAGCATATTAATCTGGGTATTAAAATTAGTGTGTCACACGTGGAGAGCAGGTGCTTTATAAGAAATGTTTGTAGAACAATAGCTTTAGGCAGTTCTTGCAAGCCAAAGAATGTTGATCAACTAGTGTGTAATACAGTAGTGGTGAGAAATGGGTATAATGATAGGCTGAAGCTGGCCATAATACATATGCTCTGGGACTTGCAAAATAGTAGAATGATGCTCTAGGAAAACAAAAGTGACAGAGCTCTTTCTCTGCTTAGATGTTGAGGGTAATAAAGGAAACAAGCCAGCAGACTTTTCAGCATGGAAAATATTGAAAATTTCAGGAAAACCACTGTGCACCTATTTAGTTTTGCACATGTGTATTGTTGCTGACCAAAATAAGAGAGGTTTTGCAGATTGCCATGTTTGTCTACAACCCACACCCTAATTATATCAATAGATTTTCTTTTTTTAACTAGTAACATTTTAGATAGCTTGTTCTAGTTTTTTAGGAGTGTGTGTATTTCTATCTTCCTTTATGTATTTTAGAGGAAAGTGGCAGTAAAGTGTTTTTTCCCAAGACTTTGATCCTGATTAGTAAGTAGATGTTAAGCTGCACTTTGCTGCTTCAGACATAACTGAAATTCTAGTTTCAGTTTTAGGATCAAAGCTCGTCTAAGAGCACACAGAAAAGGAAGGAATGGATGGATTGACAGGTTTTACACTTCATAAACTATCCTGTATGAAGGCAGGATTTTTGTTTCTGTGCCAGCTTACATTGTATAGAATGTACATTGGTTTTGAAGACCATCTGGATATGACATCTCCTTGGATTGTGTTATATGTTATAATATTACAAGCCACATTACATTACAGCATCTCTGTGTGTTTAATAGATGTTGTATAAAGAGGTATCTGGAAAGGGCTTTACCCCATCATCATCATCATCATCAGTGTCTAACCCACATCTTCCTCTGGATCTATGCAGGAAACAGCTATATAATACATCATGCCAGTTAAAAGAGCATATAAACTGATACATATTAAGAACAGTCAATGTGTACTTTAAAATTTATAATTTAAATTTGAATATTGGCTGTAAGGAATTTAATTTTGCAAATGTATTAACAGCTACGAAGGTGAGGCTTGAATGGTAGTTTGGATTCGACTGTGATTACTTGAATAATATGGTTAAGATATTTTTTAAATATTTACTTGTGGGAGTTTTGGAATCGTTTACCTCTAAAAAAAAAAGCAAGGTCATTATAACAAGGAAATACTTGGTGTGCTTAAACTTACTGGTAATAGAAATTGACTTCTAGACACTGCATACATTAGGGATAACATGTGTGGCCTGCACCATGATCATAAATGTGCTTATTTGCAAGTAAGGTACATTGATTTCAATTAAACAGGTTTCCAAGTCTTGTGTTTTGTAGTGAGGTTTGTAGAAGCCTTTCTATTTTAAATAGGGCTTAAACAGTGGTAGAACAAAGTTAAGAATATATTTCTGGTTTGCATGCTTAAAGGATTGGGATCTGGAAGACTGAGATCCAAGACTGATTTTCTGACAGGAGAAAAAACAGGAGAACAGCTCTGTAAAGATATCCTTGTACTAGGACATCTTTTTGAAAGGCTTCACCATAAAAGGCAATGAGGACAGAGTGGGAGCTGTAAGTACTTGTCAGTGAGTCAGTAGAACAGAACCTTAGCAATGTAGCTTGCATGATAAGTTGTGAACCATTCTCTGTTTTCAGAAAGTGCTATGTAAGCAGAAGATCTAGAGGTCTTAGAAATACAGTGTAGCCCCACCCTGTCTATAATAGGCTGTACATTATAGATGTCATATGCATTCCATGAAGCTTATGGTTGAAATGCTTAACAGCTTAGGGACATGTAAAGGAATTGTCCAGGGACTGGATCTTTTTCTCACAGTTAGTGTTTATGCTTGCTGGGGGATTTTGGAACCAGTAATGCAAAAAGATAATTTTTCCAAGTTCTACTTTACTGACTCAGTGATTACATTGTGGATGATAGTACCTGCTAATAAATGTGCACAAACTGGTTGAATTCATAATATGTTTAGTTGTTTTTTCCTTCTTTGTCACTGCATAATTTAGGATCCTCCAAACAGAACATAGCTCAGCATCCACATATGGTAGCTGTCCAGGGTTTACTGTTGTTTCAGTCCCAAGAGGCAGCAGTAACAGGGAGTTTAAATTGTCTTCCAGTGACAGTATATGGTTTGTAGTCCACATTCATCTTGTTGTAATAGATATTGTACCCCATGATGGCGCAGTGGTTAAATGTCTGTACTGCAGCCACTCACTCAAAAACACAAGGTTGCGAGTTCAAGACCAGCAAAAGGGCTCAAGCTTGACTAAGGCTTGCATCCTTCCGAGGCCGCTAAAATGAGTACCCAGATTGTTGGGGAAAATTAGCTTACAGTTGTAAACCGCTTAGACACTGCTTAAGGCGGTATGAAGCGGTATATAAATGAAGCTTGTTTGTTTCTTTATATAGCTGAGGTGTGGTTTTTTTAAAGAAAAATCGATTCTGATGCGTGCCCAATAAATGGGAATGCCAGATCAGAATCAATTCTTTTTTCTTTTTTTTAACAATAGAACTGATTGAAAAATCAATCTATTGATTTAGCAATAAAGTGATTTAGCAATAAATTGATTTTTTGATCAGTTCTATTTTTTTTAAATGTCTCTCGTCCTCCTCCTCCTGGATCTCCTGACCTTCCCTTGCTCCCAGGCTTTCTGCTTCCTTTTGTCCTTCCTTCCTTTTTCTTCTCCCCCTTCTTTTCCTTCTTTCCAACCTTCCTGCTTTCCTTCCTGCCTCCGCTGCTTTTCTGGGGCTGGCGTTGTTATGTAATGCTGTGATGCAGCAAAATCTTCATATTTACACTGGTTTCAAGTTATTAATAGCTGTGTTGATCAACATTGTATCAACATTGTCTAAAAGAGTACATATAGGAGGCATGAATGAGAGTGACCATACAGTATGAAAGCAGTAGATGGCACAACAAGAGAACTACCCAAACAAAGTAATGATTGGGAGACATCTTGAAGCAACATAAGGTTCCAGGAGGATATGTCTAATAGAACCTACTATAGCCTCTACCATCATAGTTCAATGGTAGGACACATGTTTTGCATATAGATCCCTGTTTAAATCTGGTAAAGCCTGAGTCTAAAACTGGGGAGTAGGTTCCAATCAGAGTAAAAAATGTTCCACCATATGAGCCAGTAGTATGAGTCAGTGAATGGCAATTTTCTTTGTTCTTGTCATTTTAAAAGTCAGTGGTTAATGTAAACAATGCAGGGTAGGCATAACCAGCAATGGCTTAAATCAGTAAGCCACTATTCTGCTATTTCCTGCCAAAAGTAAAGAAGGAAATGCAAAAATAGACCTTTGTCACAATGGCAAAGGTTGAAGTGGCACAGTCTGCTTGGGAAAAGTTCAGATAGTATAGCTGGAGAGAAGGGGAAGTATTCCTAAACTGCATTCAGAACTGGGACTGTTTGTGGCAAAGATAACAGCAGGACTCTTTACCTAGTCCCTTACCTGAGCCCTTCTTCTTTCAGCACGGCAGAGTCTGAAGCAGCCGAGAGCTTCTCACTACCACCATTGCAAGATTCCTGCCTTTATATATTTGGCATTTTGAAGGGTTTGTAATCTGAAGTGCTACAGTCCACATGCAGATTTATTTATGTTTCACAACTAGGTTCAAATTTCTGTAGTCAATGTCAATACATGTTTCTATAACTTCTTATGAGGAGATGTCTGAATATAAATGTGTGGGAAAGTCCCCAAGGCATTTACTTGTACACTTAACCATCTATTTTAAATGGGGGTGGGGTGTGATAGGAATGGGAAATGTGGTAGGCCTTTCTAGACAGAATGACATTTTAAAAAGAATCACAGAAACCAGTCTTTTTATAAGGCACAAACCAGCTCTGAAACTACATTCTGTGTATGGGTTTGGTGTTTTTGTTCCTGCTTCTGGAAGGGTTGCATGCTTATTTCCTGATATTAGATGAATATCACATTTATCCATTTGAAATTAATTTCCAGGGGGATAACTCTGTTAGTCTAACACAGTCTTTTTCAAACTTTTTTTTTTATCTAGGAAGAACACTTAAAATAATTTTGAGGTCTCAAGGATATTAAATGTGACAGTGCCATAATAAATGCTTTGGTCTTCAGTACCACATATTATTTGTTGTCTTTGCTACTTAATGTCATTCCCCCCACCCTTTAGAAGGAAAGGTAATTGTGTGTGTGTGTGGGAGGCGGGAATTAACTGAATTCTCTGCACTTCTGGTTATTGAAATATTTAAACTTAAGAGTGTTAATGAAACAATCACATCTCAATTCGATTCCTGATTTATTGCCAAAGTCTAATTAAGATGAAAAAATTATAATTCATATTCAGATTAGGTTTTTATTGTTTGGCTTATCCCTTTTCTTTTACGTCAGTTCTCAGAGTTTTGCCAGAAGAAAAATATCTTAGAAGAAAGCATTGAGAAGTCAAAAATTGGACGCCAAGATACTGTAAGTTTTATTGCTTTAGAAATTATAATTTGTATTATCTGAAAACTTTTGGGTCTAAATTGAGCTACAGTAGACCCATTGCATCAGTAGAATTGGTCAGGGTTGCAAGCCACTTACTGGCCCAGTCCAGCCAAATTTAATCAGCATTAACAACAATCTCACTAATTAGAGTTGCCACATCTCTTATTTCCAAGGAAACCTAGATCTTAGGGGATGTCTTTGAGTTGTGGTTTTTTTTTGGCAAACAGGGTCATGTGCCTGCCCTATCTATTTTCATAATACCAAGCCAAAAAATATTCATAATTCAGTCGTAATAGCTAAGTAGCAAAATGCTTTAGGTTTAGAACCAGCTCTCTTAATAATGCACAGTCACCAAATTATGGAGAGCTTTATTTGTATACAATAGCAAAATAAAGATTATGCTAGCAAGTTATTAAAGAACACAGCAAACTATATAGAAATCTGTATGGCCAAGTGAAAATAAGAAGGCTAATTATCTGAGCTTTCATACATACCAAATGTATAAGCATGGATCTCTTAGCAAAGCAGAGATCTAGACCATAGTTTTAACACAGTCAAAACAGAAGACAAAAGACATAATTTTCATTTTGATATGAAAAACTACCCATAGCTTAGATGGTTCCAGCTGGCCAGTCAATACAGTTATAAATCTAAAATTTCTAATATGTTGGTATCTATGCCAGTTCTTTCCAAACACTGTTGAAAACACATTTCGCTAATCAGCAGGGCCTGTGAACATACTTGAACCACACATAAACAAGGAAATGACACAGGTACTTTGAATATCATACCATTCCAAGGTAGATTTTTTTTAGCCTACCATGCAAGCAAGCTTGTACAAAATGGAAACTTATAAGCAGGCACAGAAGACAGTGTTTCTTCACAGAACCTAAGTGTTGATTTCATAGTTTCACTTGATTCATTGAGGTTATCGTAGTTGGAACAATTAGATTTAGATTTAGGATACTGTGAAAGTTTGTTTGTTTGTTTGTTTTCAGAATACCTTCACCTTGGAGGGGTCAGGAGATAATTGGGCCTGCATTCTTTTCTCTGTGAGGGAACGCTACGTATCATTGATATTTCTGTGGGAAGGGAGGACAAACAAAAATTTACTGGTCTAAAGGATGGGAATCATGAGCCCTACACATGTTATCAGTCTGCAGCTCCCAGCATTCCTCATCATTGGCTGTGTTGTTAGAACTGTAGTCCTTGTGTTCAGAAAACATCTGTATAGCATTTCAACAATATCTTGCATTCCAGCAGTTGCCTTGGTCTAACCCTTAGTCTAACACATCTTCAGGTTTAAGGCTGCAGCTGCTATCCATGCTGTTTGGACACTTCCAGCTGCACCAATATAACATTGGCAGAAGCTACTCAGAACTACTCTAGGTGATACATATGTCCTGCCTTCAGACCTCAGAACACAAGTTTGCATAAAGTTGGAGTGTGTAAAATATAGCCCTGTGGACTCCACTTTTGTGGTCTCTGAAGCCCCCAGAAGTTCCACAAAGCCTCTGGTCCCAATTTTGGGGGCCATTTTTGGGCAGTTTTAACCTTAAAATCACTCAGCTCCCCCAAAGCCATGAAAACATGCAAAAATAGTCTCACTTCAACTGCAAACATTCCAGAATATATACTGTCTCCAAATAACTATGGGCCAGAACAGACCGACCAGAAAATCCAGCTTCTGGGTGGCTTGGGGACATGGCGTTATGACGCTGTACACCACCAAGACGCCCAGAAGCTCAGCCAAGCAGATGGGGGTGGTTTCAAGATGCTCCGGGGGTGTGGTATTTTGATGCCGCTTGCTGCCAGAGCACCCTGAAGTTGCACTAGGGCTGCTGCCTAAGGCGGCCCAAATGCAGCCTAAATAGGAGTGCATATTTTCCACTTCATTTTGAGCTGTGGAAGGCACCTTCAGGACCACAGTGTGTGTTTGCCACAGTCCCAAGGTGACTTGGGCGGGACTCCACCCCTTCCTGCCAGTCTGTTCTGGTCCTGAGTCTTTTGCAGTTATTCTGAAAATGGTATCGGGAGAAGACGCAGCTACACTTTTTGTGAGAAGCTCTGTAGACGTAAACAGTAGTGTTTGGGCTTGCTAAAAGTTCTTAAGTGGGGAGGATTGGACCCCTCACTCCTCCACACAGTTGTCCTGCCTCATATAAAGCCTGTCCCATGGTATGAGTGCCGTAATTACAAATGTGTTTGTATTTTTAAAAGAGAAAGGGGGTAGAATGCTACAATCTATTCATAATTGCTGGTATTTAATTCTTCAAAATTTTCTCCAAATAAAATGAACCCAGGCAGAACGTGCTGCATTAACAAAGCAACTTGCTGCCCTTCGACAAAAGAAAGAGCAGCTAAAGGCAGAAATAGATAAATACAAAGAATGTGATCCAGATGTTGTTGAAGAAATCCGTAAGTAACATTTTTATTGCTACTTTTTGTGTATTGTGCATTTAGTGTTGTATCTAACGTCATTTGGTGTTGAAGATAGAGCCCCTTTTCCATAGGAAACCAGGGCTTGCAAAACAGACCAGAGAGAGCAGCAAGTGGATTTAAATGGGAAGTGTTTTTCCATAGGAAACCAGGGCTTGCAAAACGGACCAGAGAGAGAAGCAAGTGGATTTAAATGGGACGTTTTTTTTCCATAAGAAGCCAGGGCTTGCAAAACGGATCAGAGAGAGAAGCAAGTAGATTTAAATGGAGACTTGTTTCCATAGGAAGTCAGAACTTGCCAAATGGAGTGGGAAAGAATTGTTAAATGGAGATTGGGGCATCAGGCTTACTTGCTTTAGGGCCTTTCTAAACACTACTGATGGGTTGACACTTCTATAAGTCTACCCAAAATTTTAGGGTCAATTTTGGAACATAAATTTCTTGATTTATAGTCAAGTATATACGGTAATTGGGTGAATAGGAAAGCTAGGTATTCCTGGATGAGGCAGATCTTCATCCATTTCAGTCAGGTTTCAGACCTGGTTATGGGACAGAGACAACTTTAGTCACTTTGGTGGATAATCTACACAGGGAACTGGACAGGTGGAGTGTATTCCTGTTGCTTTTGCTGGCCTCTCAATGGTTTTTGATAACCATCAACCATGGCTCCATTTTTTTCCTAGAAAGGAGATCTCAGAGGGTGATGCTAGGGGATTACTGTTTGGCTCCCTGACCATTAGCCTATGGAGTTCCTCATCTACCGTATATATTCAACTATAAGTCAATCTCGTGTATTTTGGGGCCAAAATTATGGATTTTGATATGACCCATGGATAAGTCGAGGGTAAAACGTAGGGGCATATAACAAAGGATGTAAAGTATGATGAAAAGGAAAATAATGCCAAAGAACTAAGAAAATTATGGCAGGCATAACTTTGTGTTCATCCTAAAGGCTGGATGGATGAGAGAGTAGAGGGGATCCATTCTTTTTGGTGCTCCCAGGATAGACTGAGCTCTTGCCTTTTATTCAGAGAAAGGGGATGACTCCTTTTTAATATATATAAGAGGTAAAATACAGTACTTACATTGACCCGTGGATAAGTCAACCCAGTTTTTTGGGGTCAATTTTCTGACTAAAATTTCTAGATTTATACATGAGTATATACAGTATATGAAATCTCAGGGAGAGGTTGTCTGAAGTTCTGAGGTCAGTTATAACCAATATGTCCATGATAATCCAGTTCCTATTATTCATCTAATTCCAAGAAAGCTGTTTCTGTGCTAGTGCTTGGATGACAAATTGAATCTTAAACCAGAGAAGACAGGCATTCCTGTTCAGTCAAAAGACAAATCTGGGGATAGAGATTAAACCTGTTTCAGATGGATTATGATCCCTCTGAAAATGCAGATTCACAGTTTGGGAGTACACCTGGATTCAGTGCTAGCCTGAAAACTCAGGTTTCAGCAGTGACCAGGAGTGCTTTTGCACAGTTAAAGCTAGTGTGCCAACTGGAGTTCATGGAGTGTGTGTTTTTAGAGAAGTTGGATCTAACCACAGTGGTTGGATTTCTGTACATGGGGCAACCCTTGTACCAAACCCGGAAGCTTCAGCTAGTGCAGAATATGGCAGCTAGGTTGGTTACTGGATGTCCCAGGGCCGACCATATAACACCGATTCTGCATGATCTCCATTGGCTGCCTGTTCACTTCCGGGCACAATACAAGGTGTTGGTTATAACCTATAAAGCCCTAAATGGCTTGGGCCCAGGGTACTTGGAGGACCTCCTCTCCCCATATAGTCCGCCCCGCACACTCAGGTCGTCTGGGAAGAATCTGTTGAGGATCCTGATAACAAGATATGTATCAACCTCCCAAAGGGCCTTTTCTATCTTGGCCTCTGGGATCTGGAACACCTTTCCTGAGGAACTCCGCTCCGCCACCTCCCTGGATCTCTGTAAAAAGAGACTTTCCTGTTTTGGCAAGCTGATGCTCCTTGATGATATATGACTCCCCCCTATATGTACAGCATTATTGAGCACATTTAGCTGGCCTGGATTTGATGTATGGTTTTAATCTGTATTTTGAAATGTTTTTATTGAAGTTTTATTTATGTATTGCAATTTTTATCCTGTATTTTGTATTTGATATTGCAATTTTTACCTGTATACGCTTGATCAAACGGAATAGCATGTTTATAATAAAGAACATTATTATTATTATTATTATTATTATTATTTGTTTTGGGTACATCCTGTTGTGATTACTGAAATGTGCTCTACATGAGGCTGCCTTTGAAAAATGCTCAGAAACTTCAGCTAGACCAAAGAGCCACAGCCAGGTTGTTAATTGGGACTAACTACAAGGAGCACACAGCTCTCTTGTTGCAACAAACTCCATTGACAGCTGGTCCGTTTCCAGGCACAATTCAAAGTATTTGATGGTGCAATGGTTAAATGCCTGTACTGCAGACACTCGCTCACAAACCATAAAGTTGTGAGTTTGATACCAGCCAGGGGCTCAGGCTCAACTCAGGCTTCCATCCTTCTGTGGTCGCTAAAGTGAGTACCCAGCTTGTTGGGGCAATTAGCTTACAGTTGTAAACCGCTTAGAGATTGCTCTGGAGGTATAAAGCAGTATATAAATGAAGCTATTATTGCTAAAGTGCTGTTTTGGATTTATAACACTCCAAACGGCTTGCGTTGAGGCTTGTAGGTTAGTAAAATGAGTACAGTGGGCCCTCTCCTTAGGCGAGGAGTGTTCCGGAACCCCCCCCCCCCCCGTGTAAGGGAAATGTGCATATGCTTGCGCCCCCATAGGAAACAATGGGGTACGTGCGTGTGGTGGTGGTGCGATGTGCGCTGGTGCACACACCATTGTTTACATTGTTGTGCGGCTTCTGCGTAAGCAGGAACCTGCATATAGTGCACCCATGTATGGCGCGGGCGCACTGTACCTAACTTGTTGGGGGCAACTGGCTAACTCTAAGCAATTGGCCTAGAGAGAGTTCAGCACTACAAAGTGGTATAGAAATATAAGTGCTATTGCTATTTGAAGGACCGTATCTCCCTATATGACCCCAGTAGGGTTTTAAGATCATCTGAGGAGGCTCTCCTCTCTGTCCCACCACGTTCTCTGGCTCATTTAGGGGGAACAAGTCAGAGACTCTTCTTGGTGGTTGCTCCCAGACTCTTGAACTGCCTCCCAGTGAGACCAGGCTGGCCCCATCCTTGCATGTTTATTACTTTTGTAGAGTACCATTATTGGGAGAAAGGTGGGATGTTAATGGATGAGGATGAGGATAAAGATGATGGTAGAAGTTTGCCGTTTCTTCATCTGACTACATTTTCAGAGCTGAATTTTCCAGTATACTTCCTAATGCCCCTTTTTTGCTAGAAGTCTTTGTACATCCATATTTTCTTTTGCTTCTGTCCATCCCTATTTTGTTTGTTTCATCCTTCATCAGCACACACATGCATAGTTAAATTTTTGTTGTTGTTTTTTTGCAAATGCAGGTGCTTCCAACTTTTTGTTAAACACATTCCTTTAGAGTCTTCCACAAGCTTCCGAGTTGCTTTCAACGTACTGACACATTTTCTTTATGCTGTGTTAGCTGTATAAGTATTGTTACTTTAACTTCCCCATCAGGTTTAGATGGGATACCTCACACATTACACACAGAATCATGATATAAAAAGATTAAGCACCCCTGAAAGATCTTTTGAGAAGATGCAAAGTCCATGAGTTCACCATTTGAAATATATTGTCTAAAGTGAGGCTGAATTTAAAATTCTCTTTTCTTTTTGTGTTTAGCTGCTTCCTAACTTTTGTATTTGGATGCAATGTGATAATGCAGAAAAAGACAGATTTTATATGCTCTCCGTTACTATCCTCAATGAAATCATTGAAAGAGTCCTATTGTATACCTTAATTATGCATTGTATTTGGCCCAACATCTGTGGAGGCTTTCTGTAAAATGAAGGAAATGCATACAACAGTGTTGCATCTGCCTCTGCATTCAAGAGCATATTAAACACTACTGTATAGCTGTGCATCTGTGAGGCTGCATTGTTAAAGCACTGCATCTCTGTGAACCTTTTTTAAAAATGCTCTTGTCAAGTCCCATCAGTACAGGCTTCCTGTGTCCCTCATGGAAAGGTCAGACTGTCAAATCTCATCAGTCCATAAGTACTGTCTCTCTAAAAAGTGTCTGATAGGGTTTGTGAGGACTAAGTAACAAAAGACGTCTGTCAGCTCTACAAAAAAACATTTGGCTGCCACCATATGCTGGTTTTAGTTGGGCTGCCCACGCACTATTGACCTATTTGGGTTTTCCCCCTCTCTTTGTTCTAAATAAGAAAAGCTGTTACTTAGAATTTAGCTCCACAGTAATTGGTGGAAGGTGAGCTGAAAATCTATTGCTTACATTTTTTTAAAAAAAATCTCCCCTTAACATGTCACAACAGCCAGTTATTTCCATGTATCCCCATCCTTAGGTTTCTGTTATGTCTTCCTTGAGTAGAAGAAAAGAAGATAAAATTCCTTCTTAACCTTCTCGAAGCATATCAGCTCAATGAATGTACATGTTGTTTCTCATTGCATGTTCGCACTTCCTCTTTCTAGGTAACGTAAAACTCAGAAATCCATTTCCCTTTCCAGTAAAATTTATTCCAAAAACCTAAATGCACCATGATCTATGGTGCAGGTTTTTAATACAGTGAAATATTTCACGTTACTGAAGACTGAAGAGCTTGAGTTTTACACACTTAACCTTCTTGTTTGTCTGGCAATAGTTTATTTTGCAAGTTAAGTAGGTCTTTCTTGTAGTACAAACTTTTATAACAATAGAATATTTTATGTTGCCTTAATTTCTCAGTATCCCTAGAGACAATCTCTAGGCTATGGTTTGACCATTGCCAATGAATAATGCTCAGCAAGCACTGGCAGGACAAAAGGGTGTGTGTGGGTGTGAGAAATATGACAGCTCTTTCAGGGTGTCAGTGTGAGAATTTGTCTTGAGACCATAAACACTCTAAAAGGGGGGTGGGAGCTGAAAGGCATTTGCTACTTCATCAACAAGTGGATTTTTGTTTGTTTCATCTGCAATTCATATCTGGTCCTTCTAAAAAATTCTTTCATTTTGCCGTATGTTTATGAAATTTCCTAGGGCTGACTTTTTCCTTTGCCTTATTCCATAAGTTGTCTCTTTGTATGAGGAGACAAATGTGTCAGCATGGACTCAGGAACCTCAGTGTGGAAAGAATTTCATGACAGTTACAGTGCTTTATGCCAGGAGGTGCTGGTTCTTATGTAACATTGGTTACTTGAATAAATTGCTGTCATGATGGAGAAGGGTGGCTGAAAAGAAGACATAAACTGCTCTGCAAAATGAGGTGTTTCAAACAATATGAAAATAATTTAAATAATTTTAATTTAAACTTAAAATAGGGAATGAAAGATTTTTGTAATTAATCTATATTTTCCTAGAAGCATATATATCTCTAGTGAAAGAGAGAATGAGAACAGCCTCCTTTTATTTTAATAATAATAATAATACAGTAATTTGTTTTATTTATATACCGCTATTCCAAAGATCATAGTGGTGAACAGCAAGTAAGCTAATTAGCAAGTAAGCTAATTTGCCCCCCAACAGTCTGGGTACTCATTTTAGCGACCTCGGAAGGATGCAAGCCTGAGTCGAGCTTGGGCCCTTTTGCTGGTCTTGAACTCACAACCTTGTGGTTTTGAGTGAATGGCTGCAGTATAGGCACTTTAAACTTAGGTATCATTTTCTGTGGCTGTATTTAACTGATGATGCAAAAGTGGTACTCCTTAGAAGGCAGGAGCTGTGGCTTCAGAGCTGGATATACTATGGAGTGTAGCCTTATGTAGGATGTAGCCTTATGAAAAAATGCAGTGGTGCAGTTGGGATCCATCTGAGCTAAAACAGGAACAGTCAGAGCTTAGCCTTATTGATCTTCATTTTTTAATATGTGTTTGATTCATGACAATTTAACACATTTACAACTAAATAATTAATTTTTATAGTAAATAATTAATTTTCATACTGTTTTGATCTCTTGTGTTTGCTGTTTAATTAATATTTTTTAATTTGCTCTTCTGTCTGACTTGTTTAACTGGCTGTTGTGCAATAGATATTTGTAATTAAAAGAGAAAATAGTCACAGTTCTTGATTTTTTTCATTCTTTAGCATACATGCAAAGACCATCTCTTTAGAATGATGCTTCTCTTGATATTTGTGGGTTGGCTAAATAGTCAGAAAAGTTTTAAAACATTTCTAAGCCTTTGAAAAACAGGAATTTTGCTTCTTGTTCATAGAACCACTTCAGAATGTAATTTTAACTCTTTTTGATGTGTCATGTTACGAATTTAGAAATTACCATACTGATTTTTTTTCTTGTTCTTTTCAGGTCAAGCAAACCAAGTAGCTAAGGAAGCAGCCAACAGATGGACTGGTGTGTGTTTACATTCCTTAGCAGAATCCCTACCCCTTCCTTGAGCAAGATTAAATTGAGAAGAAGGAGTAATCAGACATAAAACTTTAAAAATTCTTATCTATTAACTAAGGAGTTAGTAAAGAAGAGAGTCAGCATGGTGTAGTGGTTTGAGTACTGGGCTATGCCTACGGAGACCAGGGTTCAAATTCCTACTTGGCCATGGATATCCATTGGGTGACCTTGGGCAAATCACACTCTCAGTTTTGGGGATTTATCACATGAGGCAGGTAAATTGTAATTATGCCAGGATAATAGTATCTTTCATTGGGGCATACCATGTGACACAGTTTCTTTTCTGGTTTTTTTCCTGTGGGAGACCTTTTCAAAAGTGTTTGTTTTTATTAGCACAAAAAGAATCTGTTAATGATCTCCTTTCCCACTACTGTTCTGGTATAGTTTCAAGCATGAAAGTTTGATTTCACTTGAATGCCAATTTTGGGTGGTCAGGAGGTGGTCAGTGGGTGTGCTTTGGGTGTAGCTTAGGTGCCCTTTGCTTCAGGTGAAAAAGAGAAGGGGTAGAAATTTCAGTATAATTTCCTTTCAGTTGGCAACTCAACTGAGAAGCTATTGACAAATGACTGCTCCCTCAACTGGGGCTTGTCAGAGATGCAAAACTGCTCACTGCAGCACCACACGAACTTGCAGCCCCATTCCAGAGTCTCTCTTTCTGTCATTCTCTCATTCACACACACACTTTCACATATACCTGGAAATATATGTGGAAAGGAGTCTTACAGTTCAAAAAAGCATTTATTTCATTTATCCTTGAACTCTTAACTAATTGCTGGTAGGTGAAAGCCAGCATCAGGATCAGTCAGATAGATCAGTAGCTGTTATCTTTCATATGCCAGTGATTAGTTGAGTCTGAAGCTAGAAATCTGATCTATCCCACAAAGAAAAAAGCCTTTTTTAAATGTAACTCTGTTTTCATTTATATTTTGGGGAGTGGAGGGAAGGGCAGGCATATGTGCTAAACTAGGAAAAGGGCCAGGGATAATGTCTTGGAGGGGAGGTACTGGGTAGGCATTCCCAAATGCTGTATATGATAAGCTTTTAGCACAAATGAAAATTCAATCCCAGAAAGGTTCCCTAAAGTGTGATAGGAAAGAGAGCATATATAACATTTAGAAACAACACTATTTTAGCAGGAAAAGAGCCTTGTGATAAAGTCCTCAGAGGAAGACAAAGGCAAACGTCTGAACAAATCTTGCTAAGAAAATACTGTGATAGGTTCTCCTTAGGGCCTCCATTAGTCAGTAATTACTTAAAGACACACAACAACAAAAACAACTCAGTGATTTTTTTTGGCAAGTAAATGGGTTGCTAACAGTCCATATAATCTTGTCTTTGGTGAAGTCTGCCATTACTCAAGAAAAGATATGTGTGACTGGAATGCATGCTACCTCTTATGTTTATCTGCTATATTACTAGCTTTAGTCATTGCCAGCTACAGTTATTTATCTTGTCTGGTACAAACCACTGTATGTCAAGCAAGTCCAATTCATAAGTAAGATAGAGAACAGAAGGGTTGGTTCTTTCAATTTCATTTGTTCACTGTAAAGCAAATGTGGAGAACCTTTGGCCTCCTGGATCATGTTGAACTCCAAAACACATCAGCCCTACCAAGTATAGCTAATGGTGAGGAAGTTGCAGTCATTAGTATCAGAAAATCACAGGCTCTGCACCCATGCTGTAAAGCAAAGGTATCTAACTTCAAATTAGCAAAGCACTTTAATTTAGGCCAGTAAAACACTGACATAAGTGAACCTGGAGTCAGTGGTAGCTCTTAAATTTGATTGAACAGCAGCTCTTAGGTCATTGTATGCTGTTCACATAAAATAGCTACCTTATTTTAATAAAACTAGAATGGGCTGGTCACATGGGGAGCAGTGTGCCATATTGTATATTGCAACTTAACATGACCAGTGCAGTGTAAGTGTGCCTGCCCTGAACATCCAACATTTGGCTTGCCTCAATTCATAAGCCCTGGAAAAATGGAAAATAAAATGTACATATGCCACTTACCAAATCAGGCAGGAGCTGAAGAGAAGTTTTCACAGGCTTTATTGCGTTGGTGAGTGAAATCACAGATAAGAGACTGCGACCAAAAATAGAAGCATATTTTTGCTTAATGCGCCTACTGCCAGTACCTAAGTGTCAGGAGAGGCATTTCATGGCTTTTTAGAATGGGAAAAAAACCTGTCCACACTGCTGTAGAGTTTGTTGGCAAATTACTGAACTGTGATGCCATTGCTTTGATTGAGAATATCTGAGGAAGCGTGTATTTCCATATGAACTTATCTAACCTCTGAGATGTTCTTGGGACATCCTTCTTCTGCCACTCTAACCAGACAGGCATGTTTTTGGGGGGCAGGTGGATATAGGAAATGGCTTTCTCAATGGATACATCCAGCTCTAGAATTTTCTTCTTGTAGAGGTTTCTTCTTAGCTTTCCTTCTGTTGGGAGTGAAATGTTTGTATTCAAAAAAGTTTTGGGGAACTCACTATAAGGTTTTTTAATAATGGGCTGTTTTAGGTCTAATCTACACTGCAGAAATAATGCAGTTCGACACTGCATTAACTTCCATAGGCTCAATGCTATGGAATTACAGGATTTGTAGTTTTATGAGACATTTAGCTTTCGCTGTCAGAGACCTCTGGTACTACAACAAACTACAGATTCCAAAACATTGAGCCATGCCAATTAAAGCAGCCTCAAACTGCATTATTTTTGCAGTGCAGATGCAGCCTCTCTGATTATATCGTTTTGAATAGATATATTTTAAATTGTTTAAATACTATAAATAGCTTAATATTTTGTTTTTTGTTTTTTGTCTGTATGATAGCAATAATAGTAGTCATCTGGGAAACTGCAGAAGGTCAGATTTGTCATCAGTGCCTGGGATTTCCTAATTCTTGACTTAATAGTTCCTAAATTCTTACTTTTTTGAAAGAAGAAACCCTTTTTATTTAATGTTAATGGTTCCTCTCTTTCTCATTTTGTCTACAGATAATATCTTTGCAGTAAAATCTTGGGCCAAACGGAAATTTGGATTTGAAGACAGTAAAATTGACAAAACCTTTGGTATTCCAGAAGACTTTGACTACATTGATTAGTTACGTTTAGAAAAGATGGCAGATAATTTAATATTGTTCAAGAGTTTTTCATTGTGAAGTTTATTTTATTTTCTTTCCAATTGTTATCAGTATTTTGGTTAATAAAAGCTGAAAGTGCATTCAAACCTCTTTTTTACATTCACTTCCTAGTCATTCTGACTTGAACTAAAGACTACCGATGAGGAAGCCCACAGATATAAGAAATAAATGAATGACACACAGAGGGGGATGGGGAAGGCAGAGACTCTGTGATACTGTCCTAATACTTCTCAAATATATTTGAAAAATGAAATTTAAGTAGATTAGCTGTTGTTACAAATTTTGGAATATGTGGTTGCATTAATTGGAATTATTGTTATCTCATTTATCAGATAAAACCTTTTAAAAATCTTAGACTCAAAAGACATGACACAAAAGGAAGTGAGAAAGAAAGGTTGAAGGAAAAAAAGGAAAGTTGCCACTGTTGTTGAATGAATGGACAGTTTACATGTTTCATACAGTACATATTCTCCATATTCATCTCCTTAAGGAGATGAGTCTCCTTGTAGTTTAGTCATCATTCCTAAGCAATGATGTAGGATGTCAGAATTATTTTAAAAAGCCAGGTAGGCGCAGATAATGAAACAATTCAAATTATCTTAAAGCAGAAATTATTTAGTAATTTTTTTTATATCCCGCCTTTCTCCGGATAGAGGGACACAAGGTGGCTAACAACAAATTTAAAACAGTACAAGTTAAAAACAACACAAATGCATTAAATTGTAGATGCAGAGTTTTAAAAACAACCAATTTCAAAAAGTTATAAACATTACACATTAAAAGTTGACATGCATACAATCTATACAATCCCCAAAACTGCCATGTATGCTCCTTTGAAAAATCTGAAAAGGTATTATTCTGGGACAAGGAGAAAATGCAGTGAATATGTAGAAATTACAATCCACAAACAACTGCATGGAACATGTAGCACAACTATTATACACTGGAAATAATTGTTTCACCACATTAACTGTCCATTTCAGGAGCTATAAGGTGTTGTCCTCAGTTGTTTTATGGAACTTGTTTTGCACAATAAATGCAAAGTAATTGCAAGCCCTTGATGTGTTGTGAGTGTATGGTATGAAGCAGAAACAACAGCCTGGACTCAAGCCACTAGGAACTGGGGGCAGCTTTCATTTGCACATCATCTGGGACAGCCTTCCCTTTTTCCCCCACTGTGCTATCAAAATATAATGTGCTCTCAATACTACAGTGTCTACCTGGACAGTCTCTAAAACTCCTCTGTATAAAAACCCAGTAAGCTTCTGCAGAAGCCATCTGCCTATGGAGCAGAACATTAGTATGTACCACAGCTTGGGAAAGTTACATTCTTTGACTATTCCCAGAATCATAAGTCAGTGTGTCATGCTATCTGTGGAACCCTGAGAATATAATTTGGAAAAGCAGTATTTTCAAGCTCTGATATGCATGCACTGTTTATTTGTTGTCATTATCTCTTCCCTTTACAATTACCTTTCCTCTAAGGAGTTAAAAGTGTTTTCCTCACCCTTGTTCTTCTCCCAACAATCCTAAGAGTAGGTCAGGCTAAGAAACAGTGGCTAGCAAAAGGTCACCCAGTGAATTTCATGTCTGAATGGGAACTTGATTCAATAGTATTTCCAATACTAGTCCTATAATTAACTGCTATACTGTGCTGACTTGACCTTCACAGCCAGTTTCATCTTCACATCCCTAAGTGCTTTTATGGTGGCAATGGAAAAAGAAGAAGATGGAGAGCTAGCTGGAGTGAAAATTGGTGCCAAGAGGCTCTTTCTCCTCTATGCGCATCTGAGAAGCAAAGAAGCTTGGATCAGCTCATTTATTCTCTTCATGCCTCACTGCAGGTTTTCTTGGCTCTTCCTTGCATACATTAATTCTGAAAAACTTCATGGGATACACAAATATGAGTGATGCTTCACTGTTTAATAAATTTTATAGCGATCTATCCCGTGAGAATATAACAGTACTTTCTTTGCATATACAGATTTTAGCATGCCTTGACATGTAAGCCTTGGCATGTAACATTTTAGGTGTTTTTAAGAAATTGAAGCCTGATCCTGAAAAGTACTCATGAAGCCTCATCTCAGCTGTGAAGTTCCATGTAACTATATCAGGAGTGGTCAAAGTGCAATGTGTGGGCTGCATGTGCCCTCCTGGCCATTATTGTGGCCCCAGGTACCCCTGTGGGTTATTTATTGATTTTTGGTAAAAACAAAAATTGCTCTGAAATGCTCCAGAAAATCTACCAAGAGTCCTGGGACACATTTCCACCACATTTTCCTGCTCCTCCCTGGCCCAATTTAGATCCAAGAGAGGCATTCTTTGAAATAAAGTAAACATTAAACGATATTTGCTTATTCTTCTTCGTGGTCTCTGCGAATCATACAAATGGGTTTCACTGCGCAGGTACAGTGGAGAGGTGCGGCCCTCCAAGGTCTCCTGGGAGACACATGACCCTCTAGACTTCCAGAGCTCCACATCCATGCCTTAGAGCAGTTGTCATCTTTAAGCTTTAATTCCCTAACTATAAAATGGGAGTGGGAATAGCTTAACCTGAACAATGATCATAGTTAAGGATCATAGTTAAGGATCTTAATCCACAAAGTACTTTATGAGCTCATATATGGATGCTAATTTAGTAGAAATTAACTTTTAAATTATTTTTTTCTTAAGAAGATGAAAATCATGCAGAAATATTAACAAAGCCTAACATGCTACATAGTAACTCCTCTTAAATCTAAATAATACGCTCATTCCAAAGCTGCATTCTGTTCATATCTAATACTCTTCCTTCAAAAGAAGTAAAACAAAGCCAACTGCTTGAAATCTGTTTTTCTTTTCCTCTTCCTTCCCAGCACTTTAATGCTCACAACATGTTCCATGTTTTTTTAATCCAACAAGTCAGTGGTTTCCATGTGGATGTTAACTCCACTCAGATAAGTGCCAAGAGATTTATTAATTTCTGATGTTTGGCACAAGGGAGTACAAAAGGGAGTTGGCTTTTTCAGTGGTGGCACCATGCTTATGCAATTCTTGGCCAGATGGGTCCATCGGTCCTCATCTGTTCAGTTTTGAGAAGAGCCCTAAAATTATTATACTTTATTTATATAGCGCTGTAAATTTACACAGTACTGTACAAACAATCATTTTAATTAGATGGTTCCCTACCCTCAGGGTTACAATCTAAAAAGACACAAAAGGAAAAGGGAATGGTGGTGGAAAGGGGGATGAGGTTCAGTGGTTATTCTCTCCCTTTGAGGCCTGAACCAAGGCAGATGGACTGGACGGAGGGCCTTCTTCTTGCTCTGGCTAGGCCTGATGGAGCTGGGCCTGCCTTTTCACTCCCTCCCAGGTTGGAAGATGACAGTTGGCATGGAGGGAGGGCTCTTCTTCATAAAAGAACATTCTCATTGTCCTTCTTACAGAGCTACTTGATGCAAATTGTTTTTGTCTGTGATTAATCTTAATTTTTGCATTTGGACAACAGAAGTCCCAGCAGACTGGAGGAGGGCAAACATCCCCATCTTCAAAAAGGAGAAAAAAGAGGATCCCAATAATTATCATCCAGCTAGTCTGACATCAATACCAGGAAAGATTCTAGAGCAGATCATTAAACAGAGTCTGTGAATGTCTAGAAGGCAATTCCATAATCACAAAAAGTCAACATGGGTTTCAGAGAAACAAATCATGTCAGACAAATCTTATCTCTGTTTTAGATAAAATTACCAGCTTGTTAGATGAAGGAAGTGCTGTGGATATAGTAATCTTGATTTCAATAAGGCCTTTGACAAAGTTCCCCATGACATTCTTGCAAACAAGCTTGTAAAAGGTGGGCTAGACAATGTAACTATTACATGGATTTGTAATTGGTTGACTGGTTGAACCTTTTCATCTTGGAGAGATGTGACCAGTGGGGTCCCACAGAGTTCTGTCTTGGGCCCAGTGCTATTTAACATCTTTATCAATGACTTGGATGACAGAATTGGGGGCATACTTATCAAATTTGCAGATACCAAATTAGGAGGAGTAGCTAATACCCAGGAGGACAGGATCTAGACTAGAAACCTGGGTCAAAGCTAACAAAGTGAACTTCAGCATGGAGAAATGTAAGTTACTGCACTTAGGGCAGAAAAATGCACAGATATAGGATGGGGGACACCTGGCTGAATGAAACTACATGTGAAAGGGATCTAGGAGTCCAAGTAGATGTACAAGTTGAACATGAGTCAACACTGCAATGCGGCAGCTAAAAAGTCCAATATGATTCTGGGCTGCATCAATAGAAGTATAGTGTCTAGATCAAGGGAAGTAATAGTGCCACTCTATTCTTGGTCAGGCCCCACCTGGAATATTGCATCCAGTTCTGGGCACCACAATTCAAAAAGGATGTGGAGAAACTGGAATGTGTCCAAATGAGGGTGACTAAAATGGTGAAGGGTCTGGAAACCATGTCCTATGAGGAATGACTTAGGGAGCTGGAAATGTTTAGCCTGGAAAAGAGAAGGTTAAGACGTGATATGATAGCTCTGTTTAAATACTTGTAGGGGTGTCATATTGAGGAGGGAACAAGCTTGTTTTCTGCTGCTCCAGAGAACAGGTCCCAGAACAATGGATGCAAGCTGCAGGAAAAGAGATTCCACCTCAACATTAGGTAAGGGCTGACAGTAAGGGCTATTCAACAGTGGAACACACTCCCTCGAAGTATAGTGGAGTCTCCTTCATTTGAGGTCTTTAAGCAGAGGCTGGATGGCCATTTGTTGGGGACGCTTTGACTGAGAGTTCCTGCATGGCAGGGGGTTGGATTGGATGGCCCTCTTCCAACTCTATGATTCTATGATTCTAGTTCTTTTTAAAATTAATAATTACCCTCTGAATTGAATTTTAATTACTTTATTAATTTTGTAAGCTTCCTTAGGAGAGCTCATGTAGTATACAGATGACCTATAAAGTGCTTTGTAGTAAATGAAATAAACACTATATGGGCTGAAAAAATTGTCATATGGATAACTGGATTATATCTTTAATAACAGTGACCACTTCTTCCAAAAACTGCTTAACTAGCCTGAAGCTGTATCTCATATGTGAATTTGTAGAATATTGGCAATAAATTCTAATTCAGTCACTAAATCTCTAAACTCAGCTAAGTATTCTTTGGTTGGTTGGTTGGTTGTTTTTTAAATCAGATATAGACCATATAGCCTAAATTTTCAATTTTGCTGCTATGCAAAACTTAAGTGCAAAAGAACTATCCAAAGGTCTGGTGAAGAAGAGACTTTTTTTCCTTCTTAGTCCATGGGTTCAATATCATCAACAAATTATTTGTGTGAGTTCCCTATGACTGAAAATGAAGATGAGGAAAAGTAGCATGTAAACATAAAGCTGAGTCAATAGACTCTTGCTTGTACTTTCCTAATGATTTCATTTAACAAATTAAAATAGGATTCACTTGATTTATTACAAAGTGGCAGGAAAACAAAATCAGCAGATGAAACAAATTGCTACTATTATCTTGTTAGCAACATTTATACTACAATAAGGTAGACCTGAATCATCTACGAGCAACTGGGTTGATTTTGCATTCGTAGTACTCGAGTAATTCCAGAGAGAGCCAGGCATGATGTAGTGGTTTGAACATTGAACTACGACTCAGAAAACCAGGATTTGATTCCCATCTTGAGCTGAAAATCTACTGGGTGACCTGGGCCAAGTCACACACAAACCCCCTCTGAAGAAACTTGCCAAGAAAACCCTATGATAGCTTTGCTTTAAGGTCATTATAAGGTCACTATAAGTCAAAAATGACTTGGAGGCACACAACAACAACAATTATAGTATTATTTCAAAGAAAGTACAGTACTAATCATTAAAGGACCTTTGGATAATTTTTGAAACAATCATTTCTAATCTGGTAGCCATATCTAGTAAAACAAACCACAACTTCTGTCCTATAACACTTTTAACGGTTTGTATAGTTATACATCTATTGCTCCATTCGCCACCCGCATTGGGTTCTTCTATATATAACAAGGCTGTGGGGCCTCTTTCAGCCTGGAAGCAGAAATCAAAGACATTTCTCAATCCAGCTGAAAAGTCTTTCTGCCAGTAACTAGGCCTTTGAAAATGGGGAAATTCCCACACAGAAGTGGGAAACCACCAAAAGAAGGAGAGGCCAGGGAAGAATGTGACCATTTTGGGAAGATTAGGCTTGGTCCCAGAGTTATACGTTCCCTATTCAGAGTCTATAAGCTAAATGGTTCAAACAGGTAGCATTATAATTGTCAGGATAAGCCTTTCCAAACATTACGTAGTAATCAGCTGACAATCAGTTTTGTAAACATTAATAAGAAGGCTGAGAAGGGTGTGTACTCATAAGGATATCTGTGCTAAGTAAGGGACAGACTGGCATTCACCTCCAGGCTGGTTTATAAAAAGTCAGATGATAAGCAGCAGTTCCAAATGTGGCATTTGTTTCGTTTTGTGGTGGAGTGCAATGAGTCCAGCTAGGTAATTTGAAATACTGGACTTAACTGGACTCACATGTCCCATCTCTTAAGATGGTAATTTGTATTGACTTCAAGTGGCAAACCACCATGCTGAGCCACTCTCACTCATTCTGTTGTGTGGGCCTGGATTCCCAGCCTTAAAATCCTCCTTAGATGGCATCACTGGTGTTATATGCGAGATTGGCTCTTAGAACTTTAGTTTCAATTCTCTTAACAGCTCTTAAGACAAACATTAGGGATCTTCTAAAGTGAACTGCAGTTGGTCCGCCACATTTGCAGCTTTGACTTTTGCGGACTTGATTATTTGCAGTTTTGATCAATATGTGCTCTCTAGGAATCTCAAAGTCCTCCAATGCAATTCTGTTGGAAGTTGACCTTAGAGTTGTGCTGGAGAACCTAGAGGTTCCTAGAGAAAATACTGCTCTAGGCATTTGTAGGCCCTCCAGCATTATTCTATGATCAACCTCCAGCAGATGTTGACCATAGAATTGCACTGGAGGATCTGGAGATTTCTAGAGGTGTTCTCTTAGGTAAAAAGAATAGTGGTTGGTGTCTTTTTTATTTGTATTTTTTCCATTTCCACAGGGGTTCTTCACCCCTAATTCCAGTGAATGTGGAGGGACCACTGTATTTGCATGGTCTCTGACATGTATGCCTAAGATCATATAGTGAGTCATTTCATCTATGCAAAAATATTGTAACCAGAAAGTATATCCTTCTAACTTATGTACAAATAATGTAAATTCCTCATGTATTTGCATGTGCAAAATTTTCACATGGCATACATGCACCAGAAGTATATCCAGGGTAATATCCAGGGTAAATATGCCAGATCCCATCCGATCTAGGAAGCTAAGCAAGGTCAGTCATGATTAATACTTGGATGGGAGACCGCCAACCAATACTGGGTGCTGTAAGCTATATTTCAAAGGAAGAAGCTGGCAAATGGGGATTCCTTGCCTCAGAAAATCCTATTAAATTCATGGGGTTACCATAAGTTGACAGGTAACTTGAAGACATGTAGACACACAAAAGTGAATACAGAACTGCTACAACAAAATTTTTCCCAAGGGCCAAATCCCTTTCTCCTGCCACAAAGGGCCACACCATGTCATTTTGGGCCAAAAATCGCAATCACACAAGTCACTTTCAGTTGTAGGTTTCTGGTTCGTTGGGCAGGTTTATGGAACTGTATGGTGTGTTGATATTACTAGGAACTGTGGCTGACCTATTGGGAGGCACAAAACAGTTGCTTTCACTGTGTTTGCAATGTATCCTGTGAATGTGCAAATGACTGCCAGTATTTTTTCCAATATATAAGAAAACAGGAATAGCCCAGTTGATTCAGCCAAAGGCTGACTTTATTCAGTATCCTCTTTCCATAGTGGCTATCCAGATGCCTATAGAAAACTCACAAGCAGGTGGGGGTTGTTATATGACTTCAAGTCAACTTCGACTTATGGCAACCATATGATACAGTTTTCTTTGCAAGATTTCTTCAGAGGATGTTCGCCATTGCATTCCTCTGAGACTGAAAAGAATGTGACTTGTCCAAGGTCACCAGTGACTTTCCATGCCTGAGCAGAGGTTTAAACCCTGGTCTCTTGGGCCCGTTACAAATGGGCATAAAGTATGGACTGGGACAGTATTAGGATTGGAAAGGGGCATCACTTCCGGACGCCCCTAACCCTAATACGGACCGAGTCTGTAGAAAATGGTGGCACCCGTTCCACACAGGGCCTGCCATCTTTATGTAGTGGACACGCGTCCACATGCCACGCAGCGCATATGATGCTGCGAGTGCACCATTGGCGCCTCGCGGCATCATATCTGCGCCGCAAAGAGAAGCACCATTTTGGCGCTTCTTATTTGCAGCGCGGAGGAGCCTCGCGGTTTGGACGCTAGGGCTCCTCTGCGTTGCAAATGAAGGCAGCAGCAGACCGCCCCTTCTGAGTGGTCTGTAACACGCCTCAGAGTCCTAGTCCAGCACTCCAACTATGCTGGCTAACAAAAGCACAATATAAGGGCAATATTGTCGTGTGCCTTCAAGTTGTCAAGACAAATGCATCATAGGTTTTTCTTGGCAAGATTTGTTCAGAGGGGGGTTTGCTTTTTCCCTCCTCTAAGGTTGAGAGATTGTGACTTGCCCAAGGTTACCCAGTGGACTTTCATGGCTGAGCAGGGATTTGAATCCTGATCTTCAGAGTTATACTCCAATGCTCAAACCACAACAGTACATTAGCTTCCATGAGTGCAATACTACCCTTTCATTTATGTTCCCTAGAAATGTGATGTCAGAGGAACATGTTGCAGATATGGAGGGTAATATGTGATGATAGCCTTATGCTCCATGCCAGCTTGGCAGCATCACTTGAAGAATCTGAGGCTGCAGATTCTATAGCTGTACTACATGCTGTATGAAGAAGCTTTATGTCTACTATGCTTTTCATCATTTTCTTCATTGGATGGCCCCAGTTTTATGTGTCATGAAGGAGAAAATACTCTTCCTGCTGATTCTATCAACACTGCAAACAACTTTGTACACGTCTGTCATGACCCTTTTGCTTTTTTTGTAGAAGCTAAAAAGACCTAAACCTCAGTCTCTTGATCATCGTAGTTGCCCTTCTTTGAGGAACAATGTGACAATTGAAATAAAGCTCACTATGACCCAGTCAGTAATACTAGGGAAAGAATCTTGGGCATTAAAATAAGCTGGCAAAATCCACTTTTTCAGCTTCTCTGTGACAAAAACTAATAGGAAATGTAAATGACTACCAGCTGTGGACAAAAGCTTTCAACTAGCCTGTATTTTGAATTCACATACTTTTCTCACTGCTGCTTAACATTTAGCAATGTTGGTTGAGGATAGATAGTCATGATCGTAGGAAGGAGCGGGATAAAAATAAAAACTTTATTATTAAAACTTTATTTATTTATATACCAAATTATAATTTAACATGTGGTAAGCTGTTTTCTTGTAGCATGATGCCAGAAAATGGGGGAAACCTATTCCATTCAGGTATCTGTACAAAGAAGCACAATATGGCTCACCTACTGGCATAGTATTCAAAGACCAGTTTACCGTAGGATTGCCAAGTTGCCACTTAATGAATTATTGCCTGTATTTACAAATTTTATTACATATTTTCTTCACTGGATATTTGTTAGATTCAATGGGGATCTGAAGGATCTATCCAAGGTTGAATTTAAGGGTGGTTATCTGCCTAGGGCAACGATAGGCAACTGCAGAGGAAATAGAGGACATTTTACCCATCTATCACTTCCACAGAGAGACACAATAGGCACCCAGTGTTACCACAAGCAATACCACAGACATTTCCAATTTTGTTTCCCACCTATTTTTGCTTTAGAAATACCTTTGAGATATTTTGGGAGTTCTGGTGACAAAGGCCCAATTTTAGTAACTGTCCGGGCGGGGGGAACCACACAATTTTAAAAAACAAATTGTGGGGATTTTGTGTGGGCTTCTCAGGTCTATTGCAGTGGTTCCCAAGTGTTGTTACATTAGCTATGGGCAAAGTGATCCAAGGCTATTTTTGCAGTCCTGGACTCCTTCCTGGATCACCTTTCAGAAGAAAAAGAAAAGGGTAAATGGTGTTGCCTGGAAGCATTCAGGAGAAGCAGTTCACTCTTCACAGGGTTTTCAGGACTCTCTTACACCTAGATTTCATATCCATCCACCTATATTCCAGCTTCAGCTCCATCCACACTGCAGAAATAATCCAGTTTGATACCACTTTAATTGCCATGGCTGAATTGTATGGAATTATTGGAAGTGTAGTTTAGGGAAACATTTATCCTTCTCAGTCAGAGAGCTCTGGTGCCTTAACAAACTACAAATCCCAGAATTTTATAGTGTTGAGCTACAGCCGTGAAAGTGGTGTCAAATTGGATTATTTCTGCAGTGCAAATGCAGCCTTTAGCCATATCCAGGTTTACAATTTTTGGCAGTTTCTACAACCACAGAAGGTCACATGCATCCACCTTTGAGATCACACCTCAGATCACCTCTGATCCTTGGACATACAGGTTGGGAATAGCGGGATCTGTAACAGCATCTGGAGACTTATGGTTGGGAATCACTAATTTAGAGCAATGGGGTCACTATGGGGGCAGATCTTGCAGAGAAAGCCTGAGAAAGTTACTTTTTGGGGCCATGCTGGTTGGGAGGGAGGTTCTGAGAGAGCTGTAGTGCCAAAAGTAAAATGATCAGGGTTTGTTTTGGGGCTGTTTATTCAGCTGCCTACTTAGCAACTGAAAAACAGTGCTACAAACGATTCATTTTATTTGTAAAGCTGACAACACTGACCAATTTCATCAGGGTTGGTTTAACATTATTTGGTTGCGAATGTGCAACATCAGTGTCCATTCATCATACAGTGTTCTGATGAGCAATTGCAAGCAGAACTATGCATGCAAATGGATATTTTTATATGTTAGAAATAAATCATGCATACAAAGCATGCATCAATCATGAAATGGGTTACAGATGCAGGGAAAGAAACCCCAAGGCATGCAAAAGTTAAGTAAATGGAGGGTAGGTGTCAGAGATGCTCCTTATCGGAAGTGCCATTTTAGGAAGGTCACTAGATCTTGGAATGAGAATTGTTAAGAAATTAATGACTGAAAGTGTTTAGGTTTAGCTTGTTCCTGTAATGTCAACCAAAATGCACTGCAGAAATAATCCAGTTTTAGACCGCTTTAACTGCCCTGGCTCAATGCTAGGGAATTCTGGGAATTGTGGTTTTGTGAGATATTTAGCCTTCCCTGTCAGAGTGCTCTGGTGCCACAAGAAACTACAGTTCCCAGATTTCCCTCTCACTGAGCCAGGGAGGCTAAAGCAGTCTGAAACTGGATTATTTCTGCAGTGTGTTTTGGCCAGTGATAATTATAAATTTCTATATAACCGGACCCTGGAAATAACATTATTGTTGTTGGGTTCCTTCAATTAGTTTCCGACTCATGGCAACCCTAAGACGGGGTTTTGTTGGCAAGTTTCTTCAGATAGGGTTTGCCATTGCCATCCTTTGAAGCTGAAAGAGTGTGACTTGTGCTAGGTCAGCTGGTGGGTTTACATGGCTGAGCCAGGATTCAAACCCTGGTCTCCAGAGTCATAGTCCAGTGCTCAGACCAGTGCTCAGATACTGGCTTTTAATTAATTCCTTGTTTGAATTCACTGAAGTTATGTTACACCTATAACTTAACAAGGAATGATTTTCCTTTATGGTGCATCTGTAACTTTATCTTTCTTATATACAGTGTAGTTATGGTGGTATGGCCACACTAAACAGTGGTAGAAGAATGCCTTCTGGTTCAAGTATGATGATGATGAGGATGATGATGATCATCATCATCATCATTAAATTGTGCTGTTGTTCACCAATGCTGTAGTGATAGAGAAGAGAGAGTATTTTTCTGAACAGTTTGTAACATTGGAATGCTTTCCAAAAACTAAAACTATTCCAACTTTGACAAATTGAAACTTTACTTTAAAAAATGATAATAGTCATTATATATTTATGTATTTATCTATTTTACTTTATTTATTTATATGTTGACTTTCTCCCAGGATGATACCCAAGATAGCTTCCATAACAACAAATTAAAAACATTTACAAAAAGATAAAAGTAAATGAAAGTAACCAACATGCCTAGGAACTGCAACTATGCACTTTTTTTTTAAAAAAAAGTAACTTTCCCAGCTTTGCTGTTATCATAGATTCCAGAGGGGACAACTAAGTTTAATTGTAAGCATATATAACAGAAAAAGAAAATGGTTCTCGCCTGTTTACATTAGTGTTTCTGATTTTAATATGTCTCTTCAGGAGTTTATATTTCAGGCCAGTTTATGCTACTGTTTTCTCACAGGTATACACCATCTGTTCTCAGTAAAACATTAATAAGCAACCTGCCTATTATCACTCGATACAGCTTCAGTGTTTTGAAGGCAGTTTCCACCATCACAGACTCTTCAGCTGATCTGATTACGGGAATGGCTTTTGGAAGGTTACAAATGCATCTGACCAATGTCCTCAACTGATACATTATTTTTTTGTAAAACAAATGCTCAGTGGTTTAATGAAGCTACGACTCATAGAACTGAAGCACTGGAATATTTTTTCATTAACAGGGATTATAACATAATCTGCCACCTATGCTCCATTCCATCTTTACTGTTCTGCTAAACTTAGCTACAATCATTAAAGTATCTGGGTGTTAGCAGCAATAATATTTTTCTGAACTATCACTGTTGGAATGAAAAGTATTTCAGGGTGCCTAAGTAATTATGACCTATTAGCTGTACGAAAAACCTGCGCCTAGTGGAAATAAAAATGACTAGAACTAGTTTGCTAATAGGGACCAGTACAGCTGTCTGCATTTGTAGACTCTCCATAGGGGCCCTGGATGTTTGGCAATTCTCCCCCACCCCCAGGTATTTGGGTCAGTATGGCATAGTGGGTTGAGTGTAAGACTATGACTCTGGAGAGTCCCCACTCGACCATGAAACCCACTGGGTGACCTTGAGCAAGTCACATGCTCTCAGCCTCATGGAAAGGCAATGGCAAAGCTGAACAAATCTTGCCAAGAAAATCCTATGATAGGGTTGTCATAAGTCCAAAGTGACATGAAGACACACAAGAACAACAAACCGTATTTATGCCCATTGGGTACAGTTGTTGGTTTCTTTCCTGGAAAGTCTCCAGAGGGTAGCATTTAATAGCTTATGGACCAGCAGCAATTAGCTTATGGACCAGCAGGGTTTACCATTTTAAGTAGCACTGCTTTACAAAGCCATGAGTAACTCTCATTGTTTTGAGTTTGGAGAACATTACTGACATTACTATCAAGTTTGCTGAGATTCATATGTAGTTGATGCACTGGTTACATTAAGAAAAAGATGATTTGCAAAGATGGTTACCCAGGGATAACAGAATTCATCCAAGAAGTGCTTCTTGCAAATATGATTATATGCTGTGTAATTTATAATTAAAGTATTACATGTTTTCAGTACTTCAGATTACTCTGTCTATAAACATCAAGAGTAAATAAATGTTATAAAAACTTCAAAACATCTGTTATTAATAAGTTCACTAATCTGACACGTCTGTAATTTCATCCCTGCACATGTTCTGGCCCAACCTATTACTTTAATTACCTATTAAACTATTACAGTAGTTTATCCAATATTTCTTTCAACATTTCCAGTCAACTTTCTTTGTATCACAGTGTGTACATGAGTGAGTGAGAGCCAGTGTGGCGTAGTGTTTTGAGTGTTGGATTACGACTCTAGAGAACATGGATTGATTCCCAACTCAGCCATGAAACCCATGGAGTGACCCAGGGCAAGTCACATGCTCTCAGTCTCAGAGGAAGGCAAAGTCTAGCCTGAACAAATCTTGCCAAGATAACCCTATGATAGGGTCACCTTAGGGTCACCATGAGTCAGAAATGACTTGAAGGCACACAGCAACAACATATGAGTATGTCTTAACTGTTTAATAGCCCCCTTTTAATTTTTTACTGCATCACTAACACTGCCAGCCCATGATCTGATATGGAGGGAGTTCTTTCTGCCACTGTGGAGCCCCCATCATTGTTCAGGCTATAGGCCACTGGTGTTCTTTTTCCCTTTAGCGCTGGACTGTTCAAATTTGGCAGCCATTAATATATGTTAAATTTGCTCACTTATTAGTTTGCAACCTAACTGTTGAGATTGTTGTTGTTGTTGTAAACTGCCCTCTAATTGACTTTGGCTCATGATGGCCCTGTGGATGAGACATCTCCAAGATCCTCCTGTCCTCAGTCACTCTGGTCAGCTCCTGTAGGTTCAGTCCCATGGACAACATGATTGAGTCTATCCATCTGGCATTAAATCTTTCATTCTACTGCCCTCTACCTTCCCCAGCATCACTGTCTTTTCTAATGAATTGTGCCTTCTCATGATGTGACCAAAATAAGAGAACCTCAATTTAGTCATCTTGGCTTTCAGAGAGAGTTCAACTTTGATCTGTTCTAGGATCCTTTTGTTTGAGATGATGCCATTCCATTTTTTCCTTAACAAAACATAGCTACAAATTTATTACAGATTTCTTTTTCAACTACATTTTGAAATGTACTTGAAAACAAATCTGTGATAAATTTGCAGTGATTATTCCATTCTTATTACTTACTGCAGGGCCCAGGGGTATCCAATACTGACAATTTAAGAGACCATAAGCAGAAATATTCTCCTATTAGCTAACTTCATCATTCGCAAAAATCCCTCCTGCTCTAACCCTAACCCTAACCCTAGTGATCATGTGCTTTCTCATTTGACCAGTTTCCAGATGGAAGTCAAAAGACTATTGGTACATGAAGGAATATGTATGAGGACAAGAAGACAACTCACCCACTCTGCTACTTTCTTGCAAAAAGAAATCCCTATTGTAAACAGTGAGTGAGGCTGAAGTGTGTACCAGAGCCTTTAGAAAAGGTTCCTTATTACTTATTACTTAGATCCATATGTGTACTCACCATCAAGGTTATAATCTTGAACTGGATCAAAATGTCCACATATCATACATATGGCTGGAGATTCCTCTCTCCCTTACTTTTCAGATAAAGATCATTTGAGTTCATTATACTTAATTTATATTATTCTATAAAATAGAATACACCAGTGTGGTGTAGTGGTTTGAGCATTGGACTAGGACTTTGGAGATCAGTGTTTGAATCCCAGCTCAGCTGTGAAACCCCCTGGGTGGCCTTGGGCAACTCACACTTTCTCAACCTCAGAGAATGGCCATGGCAAACCTCCTCTGAAGAATGCTGTCAAGACTACTCTGTGATAGGTTCTCTTTAAGGTCACCATAAGTCTAAAATTACTTGAAGGGACACAACAACAATAACAATAAAATGTGAAGATGTATTAGATCAAACTGTGGGGAGAATCTTGGGCAGGGGTGCAAGAGTTGCTCAAGTGGGGGATGCAAGACTTGGATGCAAGGGCAAAATGTTTGCAAACCACTGTGTTAGATTCTTCTGTATGTAAAGAGAGACTAGACCTCTCTAAACACAGCTAATTACCCTAAACATTACAGCTAAATACTCTAAATATTCTTCCCATTTGTGGTTTCCAGATTTAGTGCTGCATTAAAATCTACATATGAGTCATGCATGACCCCTCGCTGTGGGAAAGAATCATAATTCTTAGTTTTAAACACAAAATATGGTCCACTGACTCATTATAAATAATGCCAAGTAGGAAATGTTCTCCTGTTAAAATATATGGCTGCATACTTTCACTCTCCTGAACTATTGTACCTTTCAATTTGAGGACATTTACTCTGTGAAAGTATCAAATTACTTTCTGATTTGCTCTAATTGCAAGGATAATAATTGTGTATGTACAATCCAGGAGCACAAACTCTTAATTAATGAGTGCAGGTTTTCTTCACTCTAATTCCGTGGTTCCCAGCCTCAAGTCACCAAATGACATTGGTCTATTACTTCTATCCTCCCTGCCATTGGCCATGTTGGCAGGGAGCTGATGAGAGCTGTAGTCCAACATCACTTCATTGGGAATCATATAAGAAAAGGGTAAGTTGCAACTCTGGCAGCTCTCAATATTCATTTGCTGGTTTATTTTATTCATTTTTATCCTGTCTTTCTCCCCACAATGGGACTCAAGGCAGCTAACCCAAAACAAATTAAACAAATACAAAAAAATTAATAAAGTATAAATATTAATGAATTTATGAAGTTAAATCACTAAACCAGTGATTCCCAAACTTTGGTTCTCCAGATGTTTTGGACATCACCTCCCAGAACCCCTAAGCAGCTTGGCCAGCAGTCAGGAATTCTGGGACATGAAGTCTGAAATATCTGGAAGACTAAAGATTGGGAACCACTGCACTAAACATTAAAAATATTAAAATGCATTAAAAGACTTAATACTATAAAATGCATTAAAAGACAGAACTGCACAGCATTAAAAGCCTCACCATACTTAGTCTGTAAAAGCCAGATGGCACTGAAATGTTGTGAAATGCTGTCAGAAGAAGAGCAAAGACTAGGTGATGCTGGCCTCTCTAAGAAAGGAGCTCCCATTTTCCCATTTTCCCATTTTCCCTATCCTTATCTTCCCTTATGATTTCCTGGAATATAAAGCTTTAGAATATTAATATTTACAGGCCTTAGACATTTAAAATAAAATGACCAAACGTTACAAAACATGGCATGCAGTTAATACTTCAGTATCTTGTCTTGCCTACAAGTGGTGGTAGTGGTGATGATTGATACCCTGTCCTTCACCCTAAGACCTCAAGGTAGCTAACACAAGATGGCTTCTTCTTTCACATTTTGAGATTGTAATCTGGATTTACAATCTCATAATTTTGAGAATTTATGTTTATGTTTGTTCATAGCCAGTCTGAACCCCCAAGGCCTACTTGGCAGTGCCCCAATCAAAGGATTTCCAAGGGGCATTGGGCAGTGATGACTGCAATAATAACATTATTATTATTATGATTACTATTAGTAGTAGTAGTAGTATTAATAATGGTGGTGGTGATGGTGGTGGTGATGATGATGATGATTTAGAATGCCCTCTTCACCAAAGGGAGAATATCAGACATACATAATCAAGAACAAGTGAATAAAACACAACACAGATAAAATTCTCACCAGTTCTGTAACCCTATAGGGTTAAAAAGCCTCAGCTTCATGACATATTGATAGGATCATTAACAAGGCAATGGAAGATAACTGCAATGTTGTGCTTGATAGATAGCTCCATGTTTACAGCATTGGTTGTACAGTTAGTCATGTGCACTATTTCTGAAACCTTAGACTTTCCAAAGACTTGGGGATAGAATGTTAGGTTTCTGCTGTTTGAAGAAGAAAAGGGAAACTGGTTACAAGACATGCTTAAAGTAGCTCTTTGGACTCTGGCCTTTGCATCTTTTTTATTATTTCAGCCCCATTAATTATTTCCCTCTGTTCTATTAGGCCAGGGGCCTCTAGTTCAGTGTTCCTCATATCCCCAAGGGATGCTACATTATAAATATCTTTCAAAGGCTTGTTTTCTTGGTTACTGTAGGACTCTAATTTTTTTACAGGCTGAGGAATTTTGAAATCACATAATTGCTACTCAGTATTATTAAACAGTAATACTGCACAGACGGGCTTAAAATTCCTCTCAGGGATGGTGGAGAGTGACAATAACAAGAAAGTCCTCAGGACTGCCTTCAAATTAAAAATGAATAAAATAACAAACCTCAAGCAAGTCTAGTCTTGAAAGAGTTGATATTTTGGTTACAATCTAGCTCTGATTTATTTATCTAGTAGCACATCAAATTTAGCACTGGGTTTTGATGATTAGATTCAATGTGATTAGACTTGCTGCTGCAAACCTCAAAGTGAGACTGCTGTCTGACCTTGTGAAAAGCAGGTTACTAATATCTTGGCAACCCCAATAACTCAGTCATAACATTAGGACAGCTGTCCAGCAAATGAAGCCCTTCCTTTGCCATGCTTGTGTGTGTTTCTCTCTTGCTGTTTGTCTATCCATCCATCCATACACAAAGAGAGCTAGAGTTAAGAGATAATGAAACACAATTATTTACAGATATAGGACTTTGATCTATAATAAGTGTAAGAGGTCGGTACAGAGTTTAACCTCTGATAATTTGTAACCCCGCCCTTACCCAGTCTAAACACAAAGGAAATAAGCATCTATTTTGATATAGTTCAGAAAAGGGACAAAATGCAAAGTGCAATTTGTACAACATGCAATTCTGATTTTCAGGGCCTACCTTTTCATAAGTTAGTGTTTTTTGTTGTTTTTTGTTTTGGTCTTCAGCTTTCAGGATTCCTGCAAATCACCATGACCAACTGTGATGGATTGTTTCCTACATGAGCTGTAGTAAGAGTGCTTGGATCCCATCCAGGAGAGAGATGGGGTATTAATTAGCTAGCTAATTCTTTCCCTAGATAGATAGATAGATAGGGAAAGAATTTCATAGTGACATGCCTCTTATTGGACAAGTTGATTAGAAGTGTAATCAGTTGCAGAAAACTAGCTGTAACATCTAAAAGTGGGCTGAGCAACGGGGGAGGATGAACATGACAATTTTGCCCCTGTGTTGAGCCATCCTCTTGAAAGCCAGTAGAACATGAAATCACAACTTCTGTTTTCAGTTACTGGCCATTTTCTTTTCAATGGGAGCATGCGTGGAGGTGTTTCTGAGGTTCTCACCACTCCTACCCATTACCTCCCCAGATAATCATTTTGGGCAAAAATCTATGCTCAAAAATATCATTTTGGAGGTGAAGTGGCTTTGTTGGGTCTGGGAGAATCTAGAAGGGATGTGGCTTCCCCATATAACTCTGATGTCTTTTCAAAGAGGCATTTTGTTGGGGAAGAGTAAATTTTAGAAATATTAATATTCACGTTTATAACCCATCATTCCTTTGATGAGCTGAAGGTGTCATATATGGTTCTTCCCCTCTCCCCCTTGTGTATGAGAGGTCAGGGAGAGACCAAATGACCAATCCAAGATTATTCAGAAAATGTTGAGGATTTCCAAGTCATAGGGGCAGCCCATGTTCTACATAGAATGGCTCACTCTGAAATGGCAAGGTGAAGTGCATCCATCCCTGTCTTGACCACAAGCTGCTGCCACCAAATTCTAATCTATACTCTAAAGAAGAAATAGGCCTGAAAACATGGGCAAGATTTTAGATTAGTTACTTTAGTGAAATATACATAATTTGGTAGCATTTCTTGGCCTGAGTCCCCCAATCCTGACTTGCCAGGCTGAAGCCACTGTGGTCTATCTTATTTCTTGATTGCAATCTCCATTCTGATTAATGATTAAGCCAAGGTATGGAAAATCCTGAGCTAATTCAATGTCTTCATTGTCATCTTTAAAGTGATGCAAATAATCTGTGGTCATTATTTTTGTTTACTTAATGTTCAGCTGTAATCCTGCCTTTGCCATTTCTTCCTTTACTTTCTTCAATAATCCTTCCAAGTCTTTGCTATTTTTTGCAAGTGGTGTGGTGTCAGCTGCATATCTTAAATAGCCTTCCAGGGCCCTGAAGCCAGGAGGCTCATTTGGGCTGCAAGTAGAAGTAAAATGCAAATGAGAAGTGAAATGCAAGTAGAAGGCTGCACTCTTATCTGTAACATTTTTCTCCACTTCTAATTGCTTCTCTTTTTTAAAAAATCAAAATCAGAAGCCAAAAAGTAAACCTCTAAGAGTTTCTTTGAGAGTACTGTCGGATCAGTGGTGATTTTGATCACTACTAATCCCCCCCCCTCATTTTCATTTTAGAGAAAGTATTTATGTACCTTATTTCATGGGTAAAGCACCAGTCAAATTCCTCACTATCTCCTTAGAAGAGGGTCTGGCCATGGACTCTCCAACTGTCCTGATTTGGCAAGGAAAGTCAACATTAATCCTCTCTTATCCCATTTTTTCAGCTGCTTTTAAAATATCTGTTTCTTTCTCCTCCCCATTTCCCCCATTGTCCAGATCTTACTTCATTTGCTGCAAAGTGAATTCAAAATGGAAAAAAGTAGTGTGCAGGGGAGAGAGAGGGAAGGGGCGATGGAATTTTGCCCTTACCAATAGGCTTAGGCAAAAGCAAACTGTTGAAGCCTCTCCTGGCTTGTGTTTTCTTCCTCACTAAAATATTTTCCCATCTGGACCGCACACTGATGCTGCTTGGCCATATGTGTTTCAGTTAAGTTTTGGAGGATAGGCATAAGTATCATGAAAGGCTTATAAAAGAAAATCTTTTGGAAATTAATTGAAAAGAAGAAAATTTCACATTTGAAACAAAACAGTAAAAAAGTGACAATATCTCTGTGTATCTCTTTACAAATTCTTCTGCATTCTAGATTTTGAACTCTTTCATGATGAAAGAGTAATGGAAATATGTGTATGTAATTTACTCACAATTTGATTATTTTCATCCAGTGACTGAAGCAGTTGCTGTGCCCCATTAATAGGAATTTTCAGTCTGTTTGCTGTGTGAGATGAGAACACATGTCTTGGATCAGCAGCAGGAGAATGTTTGCAGCTGCATTGTGTTTTCACTGAAGCTTACCTCCCTCCTCTAACAATCTGTTCATAAGAAATTCTAGCCTCAGGGTGAAAGTATAAATATATCTAATTAAAAATGAATTGCTATGTATGGAACCAATAACATGGCTACAATTTAGTCTGGAAAAACCTACATGTATTAACATGGAATACATTTCTTGTCAATTGTATCTAGTAAAGTGGAGAAATAAAACTAGCATTTATAATAATTTGTTGAAGTGAAAGTCAGATTTCAAATATGCATTTCAATGAGCCAGTGGGCAATCCACAGGATGATACACCATAACATGTAAATGCAATGGAAGAACTGGATTGTTTGTGCTAACAAGTCTGCCAGCAAACAACAAAAAGGGAGCAAATGTTTCAATGCATGTATATAGCAGAATGGTGAACTTTATAACATCTTACAACTAACATTGTCATATTTTTCTCCTGTATGATTTTTAACATCTTTGACTGATGATGCAGCCAATGGAGCATCAAAAGCTTGCAAGATATACTTTGTGCATTTTGGTTGGTCCAATAAAGGTATCACTGTTTCGTGGACTTTGGATGTTATTGTACTATATGACATCTAAATACCTAAATATGGAAAGGTAGAAATGTATGTGAAAAGAGTAGTGATTATTTTACTATAAATATATTGATATCTCCATGTGTATATTAATAAGCAGGAGAAGGATGCTACATTTGTCTGAACAATATATATATAATATGCACATACAACATATATTTCTATGAACAAAACATGTAGTAGTACCTTAAATATTTTTAGAAGGGTAAATCTTGAGACTTTTAAAGCAAAAGGATCAATATGCATAAAACATGTTTGGTTAATATTTTGATGTCCTGTGTTTCCTAGCCTTTTGTTTAGTTTTGTTTTTATGTTTAGGGTTTTTAAAAGGGCCTCACTACCCTAAAGGCACCAGAACCTGCCTGATCTTGGAAGCTAAACAGAGTCAGTTTTGGTTAGTACTTGGATGGGAGACTGCTGACAAATACCATGTGCTGTAGGCTGTATTTCACAGCAAGAAACTGGCAAAAATCTCTGAGGAGTCCTTGCCTAAGAAAACCCTATGAAATAAATGGGGTTGCTATAAGTCAGCAAGCAGCTTGAAGGTACATGCACAGAAAGACACACTCACACACACACACACACACACACACACACACAGAATAAAAAAAGGCTTAACGCCTTGACACATTTGATGGTAGGATGATCAGCACTGGGATATCAGATGGATTTATTGTGTCCATTTGATTTCAAATGTACAGGTTTGATCCAGACTTGCCTTACTTAGAAAATAGTCACTGAAAGTTTGACTGATGTAAGTACCGTTGGTTTCAGTGTGTCTGCTCTAAACACGACCTATGACCCTTTCACATTACATAATCTAGTGTGATCAGTAATCACAAAGCTATAATTCCACTTTAACTGCCATGACAACATGCTGTAGTTTGGTGATGCGCTAGAGCTCTCTGGTTGAGCATTCTAAATGCCTCTCCCTCAACTACAAGCTCCAAGATTGCATAGGATACAGCCTTGGCAGGTAAAATGGAATTATAGGGCTATAACTGAGCAGTGAAAGAGCCCCAAGTCTAACCAGTCAATGTCACTTTGGCCCAGTCCAGACAGGCCTTTGCCGCGCCCTCGTCACTTGCTAGGGGTTGGTTGAGGGCGCATCGCCCATACATGCCTCACCCCTAGCACATGATGAGAGCATCAAAATGGCAGTGCCCTGTACACACAGGCACCGCCATTTTGACATGATGGACACTTAGCATCTGCACGTCATGGCCCCATTGTGATGCCACAAGTGTGCCGTTGGCAAACTGCGGCATCACAATGGTGCTGCAGAAAGAACCCACTTTTTGTGGGTTCTTTTTGCTGTGTTAGGGAGCTGTGCGGTTTGTCCGCTGTGGCTTCCTCCCGCAGCAAAACAAGGCACAGGCAGACCGCCCTTTTTGGGCGGTCTATACCCCGCCTTTGTTACTGCCAATAAAAGGGAGAATGTTATGGGACATTCTCCCTTTCATTTGATCATTGGTGCAAGCAGTGTAACACTTAGGTTTAAATATAATCACATCCAACATGGTATTAATGGAATTTGCAGTTGTATCTAATGTCATACTACACTTGTACGTAGAGTCAGGGTCCATCAAGTAGTAAAATATATATGTTGTCACCGCACGTGCTTTTCCTCACCTCAGTAAGTTGCATTTAGTCATGCATACATCCATTGAAGGTAAACACAAGTTTACTTTGCAAGTGTGATTACTGAGGCACAAATATCTTGAAGAAATCCTGTCACTGGAAAGGGAACATATTAATCACAGGGAATATGCATTTCTCTTGACATCCTGTGTGACTGAAAGATACACTGATGACCTCAAAAATTAATAATGTATAATACCTTATACTGATGATGCAAATCAACCCAGGCTTGGAAAAGCTTATTCTTTTTTTCTTTTTTTTTCTTTTTTGGACTATAAGTCTTCAGATCCTCTAGAAATCTTTCCCAGCTCTTCTATCTAAGTTCTTTTACAACAACAGAAACCAGGGATATTGAACCTGGGAAAGATGTTCTTCATTCAGAATGACATGTCTTTAGATCACTTAGTGCATTTGATTGAGCAAGCTGTTTCTTTTCTTTTAACTTAAATTTAATGTATATCCTTTCTTTCCATCAAAAGTGGCAGTCACAACATAAACACAAATAAATTAAAATACAGGTTACAGTTCCACAACCATTCCACAATAAAATTATTCAGGCTGCCAGATAATTCTATTTTTAAAAAGTTACTCTTCTGGAATTCAACACTAAGAAAAATAACAAAAAGTAGAAATAACTTAGATTAGCATCACTTCTTAGAAAAAGCAAAACTGTTATTTATTCAAGACAGAAATGTTATCCAGCATTATCTATCAATTACAGGTTTCATGTTCTGACACATGGAGTGGTTTTTTGGCTTAATCCTGCTGCCCTTAAAAGTGCAACAACAACATAATTTGACTGAATACAGCATCATTGTTTTGGAAGATTGCAAAATGTTGTGTTCATTTTCAATGCCTTTTAAGCATGGACAATGCTCAAATAGGCTTTCCAAAGTTAAATGAAGCTTACAAAGCTTGAAATGGTGTTATAGCACAGCAGACTTGTCAAGAGATTAAAAAAATATGCCTCAGATAAATATCTAGCATAGTTACATAGTGGATGGCTAATGCTGATTACGCTGAACAACATATGCTGAGCTGAAGGAAAGGCCACATTGTGTCGTTGGGTTGGCATTTTCTCCTGTTTTTTCCAGTATTGGTTTCTTTCTTTTCAGTAACACAGGCCTGCAACATTGAGGGTCATAAACACTTTTTAAAAAATGTACAGTATGCTGGTTTTATAGTAATTTGGCATCCTAAATCCAAAAATAACCTCAGATTTGCTCCATTACACACAGGTTCCCCCCCCCACAACTTGCTTTCATGTTCTGTGATGTAATATGTGACTCAATGAAATGATCCTTCAAAGAGTAAGAAAAGTGTTAAAGCATTCTAACAGACTTTCAAAAAACCTTAATTCGCTAATATGAAATGTAAAAATCCATTCAAAACCACTAAAAGAAATTGCATTGGAACATCAGCGTCCACACTTAATCAAAGCTGAATAACAACTGAATTTATTAAAAAAATTGAATGTGCAAAAATTGATATCGTATCAGAAAAAGATCATGTGGAGCTCTCCTTGGTGCTGCCTTACTGTTTCTGTAGGCTCCCACTACCAACATTATATAAAATACAATTGGCCCTTCTTATACACGGATTTTTATACACAGATTCAAGCATCCATGGTTTGAAAATGTTCAAAAAACAGTATCAATTTCAAATATCAAACCTTGATTTTCCATTTTTATAAGGGACACCATTTTTCTATGTTATTATATTTAATGGGACTTGACCGTACATGGATTCTGCTATCCATGGGGGATCTTGGAACCAAATCCCAGTGTATAACAAGGGTCCACTGTAATATTAAATCAGCAAAATTAGTCTAATAATGCTTTTTAATTTTTAAAAATGAATACATGAAAAACAGCTACGAGATTGAAAAAGGTTTTTCATTGCAGGTCTGTGTAATTAAGATGTCATGACCCAGGAGTCCAAAACACTGAGAAGATAAGGAGCCAGTGGTACTGCAGAAGATGACACATGGACCCATCCATGAGCCAATAAGGCTCAGCATCCTTGACCCAAAGATCTCTGTCTCCAAGACAACATTGGTCGTCTCTGATCTGGCTCCAACTGTGGAAGAGCTTGCCCTGTCCCAGTAGCTCCAGGGTCTAAAGAGCCAATGCATTCATGCCAACAGCAGGCATGACAGAAGCTCTTGGAGGAAAGAGGATGTCAGGTCAGAAAATGATCCCTTTGTATCTTCCCACCACATTGGAAGGGGTGGAGCCTGGGAGGAGTAGCCTGGAGCCAGAAGTTGAGATCATATCAGAAAATGATCATGTGGGGCTCTCCTTGATGCTGCCTTACTGCCTCCATAGGCTCCCACTACCAACTACAGTACCTTTTTGCTAGAAAGGTTTAGAAACTTTATATTGCTTTCTTACAGAAATGTATATATTTAGTCTGTAATGTCCTTTAATGTCTCAATAAAACTGAGAATTGAAAAAAAAAGAAAAATAAAGAAAGGTTTACTCATACACTATTTGCTCATACACTGTTTACTACAGGAAAAAACAAGATAACAAAAATGATAGTACAGTCAGAACTCCATGTCCACAAATTCTTCATCCATGGATTTAACCATCCACAGCATGAAAATCTACAAAAAATGTATTAGATAGATAGATGTATAAAATATATGTACATTCCAAAAAAAGCAAATGATCTTGCCATTTTATATAAGCAACACCATTTACTCTGCCACTGTATTTCATGGGACTTAAGCATCCATGTATTTTGTTATCTGGAACCAAACCCCTAGCGGATACCAAGGGGCCACAGTACACAAAATATATATTTTTTTCAAGGTTTTAGGTGAATGTATAGATGTAATGGAGATAATTGACAATATCAATGATCAAGTTTAATTTGAACCAGAATCACTAGAGTGCAGCTTTACCATCTGTTTTCAATGCCGTTGTCCAACAACAGATGCTTCCTTGTTGGCTCTTTTAGCAAGAGTAGTGAAGATTCTTTGACAATATAACACAGGATGCGGGAGCTGCAATAATGTGTTACAGTCTGGAGTACTCTTGTTTCAAAGACTAGACAGACAGCCCTTTCTTCAGAGGACTCCATTCCAGCTCTCCTCCACAATACCTGCTAAGCATATGGAGTTCACATGGGGCTGGTTTAAAGGTCATGGGGCTTTCCCTCTCTCTTAAGCCATAAAAAAAGAAAACTTCTGCAAAACATTGGATTCCCTAAGCCTGCTCATATACCCGATAGGTCTTCAGGAAAGCCACCATCAGAGGTGCCAGTGTTTCTGTTGTCTGGGCAGCCATTAGTCAGACATAGCCATTTTGTGGATTGTACAGTTAGTCATCTATATCCACAGATTCTTTAACAACAGATTCAACCATCCATGACTTGACAATATTAATATTAATAATAATATTCCAAAAAGCAAACCTTGATTGTGCCCTTTATATATAAGGGACACCATTTTGCCATTCCATTATATATAATAGGATTGGAGCATCTGTTGCTTTAGGTATCCATGGCAGGTTCTGGAACCAAATCCTGGTCCATGTGAAGGGCCCACTGTATTTGAAACTACTACAGAAAAGGTGTAATGTGGGCTTGCCCAAATGATTGGTGGGCATATGGTGTACCAGAGCAGATGACTAAATTATTTGCCTTTTTTAGTTCATAATTGTCATTTTGCCTGACTTGTATGGACTATCAGTGGTGTCTTTGCACTGGTCATCAACACATAATTAAAGCAGTTTTGTATACTCAACTGCTAATTGTATGCAAAGTTGGCAGCAATACCACAGGCTTTAGTATCAGTCATATTGGTTTCGTCTACTGTTGGTGCCAGTAAAATATTCCATTGTTTTCTTATACCAAACACTTTGTGCAGTTATTGGGGAAGCAGCAAAGGGAAATTTACCTGAGAAGACAAAAGAACAATTTTAACCACTCATTTCAAGAAAGCACATTAGGCTGTTTTAGAATATGACTAATTCAAATGCTTTTGATTAGATTGACCAGCTCTCTAGGTAACATTGATGCAGTGCCACTATTGTGTACAAAGTATGACTCAGTATTTAGTCAAGAGGGGGTTATTTAAGGGGTGGCAGGTTCATCTGGCTATTCAACAAGGAGCCACACCTAAGTTTCTTAAGGTTCATCCATTGGAGTATTATTTTAGGGAGTCAGTGGACAAGGAGATGGTCTAATCTTTCCAGTGCCTTTTAGTGAGTAGGCCACATCCATTGTGCTTGTGCATGCACATGCACACACCTTATCAGGGCAGCATTTTGTTTGTATTTATTCATTTGTATGCCACCTTCCTCCACAGTGGGCCAAAGGTGGCCCAGACAGAATCAATTAAACAACTGTCATACTAAACCAATTAAAATCACCACATGAAACAGCATAAATCATTTAAAAGACATACAAAATTTTTTAAAGATAATTAAAACATCCTTCTAAGAGCTCCACTGCTTACACAATCTGTTTTAATATTGTAATAATGTAATTCTATTTTAATGTATCACTTTTGTATGTTTTAAATTGTACTTTAAACTGCTTTAAGTCCCAGTTTTGGGAGAAAAGTTGGGTACAAACAACAACAAATTGAAACCATGCTTAAACAAAAAGTTATTTGTCTACTGAAGAAATGAAAGCAGGGAGGGGGCCTAGCCTTCCTCCAAAGGGCATTCCAGAGGGTGAGAGCAACCACTGAGAAGGCTCTCTCTCATGCCCTCACCATATTGGTGGCATGATAAAGCCTTCCCCTGTAAATCTTAGATCTCTAGCAAGTTCTTATGGGGAGATATAGTTCCTCAGATCATCTGGACCTAAGTGATATAGGGCTGTATTGTCATGACCAGGACTTTGAATTGTTCCCAGGAATGAACTGGTGGCCTGTGAAGTTCTTTTAACAAGGGAGTTATATGCTCCCTCTAAATGGTGCCAGTTAGTATTCTGACTGTAGCATTTTGGACCTGTTGCAGTTTCCCACAGTTTCCAAGGACAGCACCATGTAGTGTGCATTACAATAATGCAAACAGGATGCTAATGCACTAGTTATAGTTGTGCAAATGCACACCTTGGCCACTGCTGAGATCTGGGCATCCAGGCTCAGAGTTAAGTCCAGGTATACACCCAAGTGAGCCTGAGGTTTCAAGGGGACTATGGTGGTCTTCCAGCTCCAGGGATTTCTGGATGAAACTGTACCTGTGCATGCCTACTGTTAGGTCCAGCAGAACCAACAGGGACACACTTCCCCTGCATAGGTCATCCACCAAGGCAGCCAAAGCTGTCTCCATCCCATAGCCAGTCCTGAAACAAGATTTAAATGGATCTAGATAATCCTTCTCATCCAGAAACCCCTGGAGGTCACCACACACTCTAGGACCTGCCCCAAAATGGATTGTCTGAGACTGGCCAATAATTATTCAGAATGGTGGGATCCAAGAAGGCATATATATATATATATATATATATATATATATATATATATATGGCCTCATCACATTACTAGATAGAGAAACTTTCTTCACTGCAGTGAGAGATTCACCACTCCCCTTATGCACATGACCAGTCCCCCTGCAGCTGCTCTCAGAAGCCAGAAAGAGCAAAGTAGATCTCTCCTCTCCAAGGACCGTGTCAACATCCTCAGACTACACAAATAGAAATGTATCCAATAAAGCAGAACAAGAAGGTGCCAAGATTAGATCCACTGGACTTGTATGAACAACAGCCGCTAAATCAGAGTGAACTGGAGCAATTTTGTATGTAAAGTGTTGCGAATTCATCACAGTGGGCTGTCAAGTGGTCTTTGTTTTCTTCTTGTGGTCCAGAGCATTAAAAGCTCCTGAAAACTTAAGAAAGCTCTGTTGGATGACACTGTGTAGGTGCAATGGTGGCAAAGAAATATAACTGATCACTAGTCTTCTTCCAATTTGTTTCATCACCACCAGCTCCCTAGTGAACCAGGTGACTTATTTGGCTCCACTTTGAGAGAGGGAGCATTAGACCATTGTGTCCACTGCCATTTCCCTATTCCAGAAATCAGTCAGGGCTTCAACAGGATCACCTGCCAAGACAACAGGAAACTCCCCAAGAGCTGTCAGGAATCTCTCCTGATATATAAGTCTCCTGGGTTGGACCATATTAATTGTGCCCTCCCCAAACGGTTTTGAGTCCCAGTGAGTGTAAACTCCATCAGGTAGTGATAGGTCCATGACACTGGAACTAAAGAAAGTTCCTCCATAACCAGATCACCATCATCATAACCAGAACAGAAAATGTGATCTAAAAAATGTCCTGGGTATATGTGTAACATCTCTGGGGATGGATGACACACACATACCTCTGCCATTTGTCCCAACAAAAATTGATTCTGATCTGGCGTTCCCACTGTTAGGAATCGTGTCAGAACAGATTTTTGCCAAAAGAATCACCAAAAACCGGCTACCAAAATACCCCAGGCTTTTGGCATTTGCCCCACGTTTTTTCCACTGGATTCGATCCAATGAGGATTGGGATCGATTTCCAGTGAGAACTAGGGGCACATACTTCAAATCTGGATTCAAGGCTTTTCCCAGTGGGAACGACCCCTCAGATAGCTTAAGAAAGGAGGCTGTTGAGCAGTAGAGAGGTCAGTACACTGACAGAATCCCTATTCTGTACCAGCCCGCACCTTCAATGCTCTCAAACCCAGCAGACTGTAGGACAGGGCACTTGGTGAAGGAGATGAAATCCCAATAGGCTGCTGCAACTCTACTTCCTTGCCTTGCCTGCTGCTGTACAGAGAACCCAGGTGGACAGAGCTGGTAAAGTTTGATCCCCTCCCCTAGTTTCATTCAGTCAGGTATCTGCAATACAAGTCAGGTTGGCATGTTCATCCAGGATCAGGTCCTGGATTGAGATGTTTTTCCATTCTCCAACCTGGCACTTTGCAGCAACATTTTCAGTCCAGGGGGCTTGTTGTCAAGACTATTTGAAGTGGAGGACAGCTTGTGTCTAACCAATACCCTGTGACTTTCCCTTCTACCATGATAATAGGACTGTCTCTCTACACCATATTTCCCCCCACCCATCATTGTTGCAATGACTGTTCCCTTGGTATCTTCCCCTTATGCTCTTTCATGACAGATTTTCTTTTACTGATAGGCAACTCATTTTAAAAGTTACAAAAAACAATGCATTCATCCCCCTCCCAAGCAAAGGGATTGGCCACATTGAAGTAGAAAGGGGCCTCAAAAGGGGCGACCCTGCTGGTTGCAGACCCACAATAGTAGGAACCCAGGTTTTATCTCCCTGAAGTAGCCAGAAAAAAAGCCATCCAAAAATTATTAACACTGATGAAATTGTTTATAACTGTATTAATTTGTAGTAATACTGACATACTATTCAAGGTCTTTGGTACTCTGCAATAACTAAGTCCTTGAATCACTATAGTATGACAAAATATGACAAAACTGTTATGTGAACCTGAGTTGGGCTCCTTTAAGGAATCAACAGTAATTAAGAAATAGCAGGTCATATAAAGGCACAGTTTGGCTCTGAATCAATAGATTGTCTATCTTCTGGAGCCTATAGATTGTACCCAGTTGATCATGATTCCTGATTCCTGGCCTTCTCCAGCTCCAGTTTACCTTCTCCTCAATGATCACCCAGTGACTAGTTTATTCTTCAATCAAATGTCTGCCTATGTTGCTTCCTTCCATCTCTGAAACTGTCCCTCTACAGTGCCCAAACTCCATGTTCTCTTAGAGTGCATGGATTAATTCCTTTTCATTTATCAGTTCCATCTACACAACTTTGTTTTAAGCTAGGGACTTTTAGTTTTGTTGTTTTTGAGTGCCTTCAAGTTGTGTTCCTACTTATGGTGATCCATGGGGTTTTCTTGGCAAAATTTATTCAGAAAGGTTTGTCATTGCCTTTCTCTAAGGCTGAAAGAGTGTGACTTGCCCAAGGACACCCAGTGGGAATCAATGACTGAGCTGGGAATCAAACCCTGGTCTCCAGTGTCATAGTCGAACACTCAACCACTGCACCATGCTGGCTCTCAGTGGGGAGTTGGATACTTTTTTTTAGCATCCTCCATGTATCACAGTTGGCAAGAGAACCTGTTGACCTGCAAAATATTAGTCAGTTGTGTCTATAGCTGGGGTTTGGGAGGATAATATCTGCATAAAACCTCTTAGATATCTGCAGTTCCTCCTGAATAATTCAGTATTTGCTGCTAATTGTAGTTTCCTATTTGGAAAGCTTTTCATATTGTAGATGACATTCTTTAAAACATTGCCTCTGATGTAATGCTCCAGTTGGCTATGAGCATGTACTGCCTGTGGCCAATTCTTAGTCATAAGGTAAGAAGGAAGATAAAATATTCCCTGTGGCTTATGGGCAGTTCTTGTTCAGGAAATAAAGCTGAAATAAAGTGTCTTGAATTTTAACTTGAACTTTATTTCAATAAATTGAAATAAAGCTGAACACATACAGAACACAAACAAATTTATAATAGAATTAAACTATCAATCATATCAAAACAATTTAAAACATATGATTAAAAATAAAACAAAGCAGTAAAAATGGTACAGTCAGAACCATACAATACCCTCTTAAAGACACTTTCCTTTCCTTTCCTTTTTTGGGCTTTCCCCCAATCCCCCGACCAGAGAGCAGAAAAAAGAACAACAGAAAGAGATGACAAAAGAGAACAAGAGTACAGACATAAGCAGGAAGAGAGACCAACCAGTGGATCTAAGCCGCAATGGAAATGTGACACAATCAGGGTAGAAACACAGGTTGAAACCCAAGCAAAATGAATTGGGCCAGGTGTAAATCTTATTTATTGGTAAGCATACAAAGCATACAAAGTGATCTCCATTCAATATGCACCTATGATTTAAAGTGAATATGATTAAAACGAATCCCAGTATGATTTAAAGCGAATTGCTGATTGAGTTATATGACCGTCATTCCCATTTGAAACTGGTTCCAATCCTACTGTGATTGGTTTCAATCATGATGAAGTGAGACAAACAAACAAACAAACAAAAAAACCTGCTCTTTCCTACATTAGTTCTTTGGCAGTTCTTTTGAAAAAATCGATACTGAAGCATGTTCAACGAGTGGGAACGACGTGTCTGAATTGCATCATTCTGGAGGGGAGAGACTAATGGCAGCAGGGTATTTACCTTCCCTCCTCAGTTTTTGGTATATCCACCATCTCCCCCCCCCCCCCCCCCCCCCCCCCGCGCTGCCTTTGTGCTTGTGGTGTGACCTATGGATGCATGATTTAAAAAAAAAATGATGGAAGATTCGATTCACTGATTTTGCAACTACATGCAATTACTTAGGCAGTAAGCTGGGTGATGGGGCTGACAGCAGTTCAGTGAGGCAAATAGTGGCAAAACCAATGAATCAAATTTTCTATCAATTTTAAAAAAAAATAGTCTGAAGCTGGGCTGCTGCTTACATCACCGATGATGCACAGATGATTGACATGTATTTTGAAGTGATGCAAACTAGTGGAGATGACAATCATGCCAAAAAAGAAGTGATTACAAGGGGATAATGAAAAGATCCACTTTCATAGTGGGAATGGCAAATCACAAACCGGTTTAAATGTAAGTGGGAATGGGCCCTGAGTTTTCTTTCCATGCTTGACCAGAGAGGGAGAATTCTCTGATCCCATCTGCCAGTAGAGTTACAGAGAAGGGAAACAAATTATGCTGCAGTCAGCTGCTCTTTGGGATAAGAAAGTAATGTGGTGTCAGCATATGATACTGTAGTTTAAGGTATAATTTTAATTTTGCTAGTTGTTTATGTCACAACTAGTGCCATTATATTCAGTGGTGTACAGGAATTATGATTTTATGAGTAACATTAGTACTAAAAACATTACTAAGGATTCTGTATGTGTGTTTTGTGGGACAATGGGGGGAGGGAGGGACACCATGAGCCATCATTGGGTGATGCCACTGGGCCCAAGCATGGGAACAGGGATCTGACAAGAGGCTGGCTGAGACTTAAACTCCATTGCCTGGAAGAGGAAAATGAGTAAAAATTATAGATCACCCTAGAGGATATTTATGGAAACACATTACCCTGTTTCTATGTATTTATTATCCTGATCTTGTGAAATTTGTTGGCACCAACTGATGTAGTGTTAACATAAAACAAACAACATACTGAACAGTGAGCTACTTGTCCAGCGCTTTCTCTAGAAGAGAGGGTATGTGCCCATGCAGTTAACATTGTGACTTTTAGTTTGTGAGACAGAAAGATTTGTGCTGATTTATGTTGCAAACTCTTAAGGGCTATCAGTCTCTAAAACCCTTGTACTTTGGAAGGTGGGCAGGAGGGACAGTTAGTAGAAAGGACAAAAAAACAACAACTATAAAAGTAAGGTGTCCTGATCTCAGGGGCAATGGAAGCCACTGCTGGTAGTAGGACCTCAAGGCCCCAAACATATTGAATAAATATCTAGTGTTCTCTCAGACACATATTCTAGCGATGTCTGGATGTGCATACAAATCATGAGATGGGACAGTGGTATGTGTACAAGAATGGTTCCATGTGAGTGCTTCACTAAAGTTTGAAAACATTTTTTTAAAAACCACAACTCTTAGAAACCTCTGGCTGGAGCATTATGGCAACAGAGCTGTAGTTTAAACAAACATTTGCCAAGAGTTTATAAAAAGAAAGTGTCAATGGGAGAGATTTGTCATAAGCATAGGTCTTGCAAGGCACTGGACTTGGGAACTGCAGTGGGCTATCTGTCTTCTTTAAACCCTTTAACAGAAGGGTTAGGCCTGGAATGAATTTAAATAAGAGGTTCTGGAGTTACTGCAGCAGTACTGGTGCTGTATGGATCTTATAAAAGACATACATGACACAAAAGTCATAAAACACTAAAATTATCAAGAGCTTGTGCAGTGTGGTAGATGAAGTATTAGATAATGGAAAGGGGAATTCAGGATAAAATTTACACCCTGGGTCCAGTCTTATCTCTCAATCTCACCTATGTCACAAGATTGTTATGTGGATAAATCTGAAGGACCACATATGTGAGCAGATCTCCATGGAAGAAAGGGGTGTGTCTGTGTGCCTCCCAGTTACCTATTGACTTCTGTTAATCCCATGAAATTTTGAAACATGTTCTTAGGCAAGGAATACTCAGAGGTGGTTTGTCACTGCCTTCTTCTGAAATATAGCTTAGAGCGTCTGGTATTCCTTGGTGGTCTCCCAGCCAAGTACTAACCAGGGCTGTCCCTGTTTAGCTTCCAATATCAGGTGGGATCTTGTTCCTTCAGGGTATTATACAATCATAATATTGTTGTCATAGTCCAATTTTCCTGAAAAAGCATGGATGTATTTAAAAAAAGAAATGTACTTTTACATATGTATTTGTAGGTTTAAAGGACATTTAATGTCCACTGCAGCCTAGAGGGATAAATTATGGTTGATTTTACTGAAATTCACGTATTTAAGTTCTATTTATTTCAGCAGGAATTATAACTTAAATATTTGTAAACACTATATAGTAAGACTTACCTGTCATCTAGCATTTTAAAAAGCAAATTGGATACATATCTTTGAAATATGCTGGAAACTGTCATACAGTGATAAAACAATAACTCTGAAATGTGAAACAATACTAAGTAATGGCACAATGAGTTAAAAAAAGTGCTAGTGGTATCCACCATGGGGAATTATCTTGCTGTGGAGACTAGCTGAGCTTCCAGTGTTGGGTATTTTGGCTAGCAACAAAAGCTTTATTGGTCGGCACAGGCACTTACATGAAAAACTGGAGCATGTCCAAAGGAGGGCAACTAAAATGGTGAAACGTCAAGAAACCATGTCCTATGAGGAACGACTTAAGGAGCTGGGAATGTTTAGCCAGGAGAAGAGAAGGTTAAGAGGTGATATGATAGTCTTGTTTAAATACTTGAAGGGATGTCACACTGAGGAGGGAGCTGCCTTGTTTTCTGCTGCTCCAGAGACTAGGACCCAGAGCAATGGATGCAAGCTACAGGAAAAGAGATTCCACCTCAACATTAGGAAGAACTTCCTGACAGCAAGGGCTGTTCGACTGTGGAGCAAACTCCCTTGAAGTGTAGTGGAGTCTCTTTCTTTGGAGGTCTTTAAGCAGAGGCTGGATGGCCATCTATCAGGGATGCTTTGACTGCGAGTTCCTGCATGGCAGGGGGTTGGACTGGATGGCCCTTGCGATCTCTTCTAACTCTATGATTCTTTGATTCTATGATTATTTACCTCAATGGTTCTAAAATGGTTTAGTGTGGAGACTCAAGAGCTGTTGTAGGGGGGAGCAAGACTGGGAGGCTCTGATCCCTTCTCTTCCTCCCAAACTTTTTAATGTATAAAATTTACATGTATTGAGTTAAATATTGAATTTATGTAAATAAAATTATTCTAATTTGAACAATTTTATTTCCTTATAAATTCTTAAAATATGAATATACACGAATGTGCAAATTCATGCATATTCATATTAAAAAGATGAAAAGTTTGAGTACCACTGATTTACCTAGTTCTTAACATTTTCACTTGGCCATGTTTTCTAATGGTTTTAATGGATTTTCCTGTTCCATTATTTTTAGCTTGTTGGTTTTATTTAATCTATTTTTGTTGAAAAATGAAAAAGTACAGTGATCTAGAAATGTTATTAAATTGCATTTCAGGGAACATAAAACCAACAATATTTGCTTTTAAAGAAACTCTCTTTATCTCTTTCACTTTTTTCTTTTTCATTCTACATTATCTGACATGTTTCTGGTTATATTTTTCTTCCCCTTTAAAAACAGAAAGAAAAAAACTAAAGCTGGCCTATCCCAATATTATCTCTCTGCATGCTCAGAGTGTTTCTTTAAACTGAACACCAGCAGTTAATTCTTCACATGCTACATTTAAATAACAATAACTTAACAACCTTCCACAGGCTGCTGCTTTCCTAGAAGAAGGGGTGTGAGGCCCCCTGCTTCTGCAAGGGAGCAAAGGGAACTTGTGTGTTTTGGGAGACTACCTACTGCCTTCTCTTGCACATTGTTGCTGCTGGGCATCAGAAAGCACACATCTGGCTTTAATACTGTGGAGGACCCTAGATGAATAAAAGGGTATGTGAGGCAGAGGAAAGAGAAAAGAGCAGACTCTCCCACTCCAAACAATAAAGAGTAAAATAAGAGAAAAAAGCTTCAACTTGAGTGTGGATATAAACCAGGGTGACCTAGTATCATAACCGCAATGGAGGACAAGGCACTGCAAATTATACTGCAAGGATAGTCGAGAAAAAAACTTTATTTAGCATTCAGAGAATGCTTGCCTGGAAAAAGTTGGGTATATATATACTGCGTGAGCCTGGGAATGCAGGAATGATTTGCATGTGTATTGTTCTGTTGCTGATGGCAGGCCTCAGGCTGGGAGGCTAATGCAAAAGAGGATTAGTGTCTGCTAATTGGTGATCATTATCTGCTTAAATGCTTAAAAGTTTACTTTACTAGCAACATCCCCTTGACTGAATTTACATTTAAAGCATTCCTTTCATTTGTCCATTGTGTTGAAATTAAAGAAAAATCCTTTTCAACATTTCCATTGTGTCCTCAAGCAACCCATTGCCTAACATGTTTGCTGTCCTTTTCCTCTCTGAGAAACAAATGTGCCCCGAAGCTCTGGGGGCAAGTCTTGTCTGCTGCTGTTCCTAGGAAAAAGTAACTTTAGAAGAATGCATGCTATACTTCTGTTTGTAGATTCACTTCTTGAAGGGAAACAGCAAAAAAGGTGTTACTCGATGGACTTCTCAGTCATGCTTAAAATTGAAGACATTTTGGAATTCCTCCTGGACAGGAGGTTGAAATATAAGACATGTCCTGGAAAAGGAGGACATCTGGTCACCCTGACATACATTCATTCCTATATGGTGGTGAGGAGCAGGAGAAATAAAGGAAGCCAAAAGTTTTTCACAGAAAATGACAAATATAGTGTTATATTCCACTTTAATTAGCATGGCAAAATCCCATGGAATTCTGGGATTGGCAGTTTAGTGAGGGATATTTAGGGTTCTCATCCAGAGAGCACTAATCCCTCACCAAACTACATTGTGTGAATGGCCTCCCAGGCAAGGTAGCGAGATAATCCTACCTGAAACCCTTGAAGTCTGCTGCCATCAGAATTGGACCAGTGTTTCAGCTTCTTTCACCAGATGCATGTTTTGTTTTGTTTTTTACAATTTTTATCCTAGAAAATTAAAAATAAATAATTATTGGCACTGATTAACTGGGAAGAAAAGGTTTAATTTGTCATGAATACACTGGGCCCACTATGTTTAGTGATAAATATCTTCAAAATGAATATATGTGTACTTATAATGGGAAGCTGGGATAGAAAATGCCCCTCCAGATGTTTTGCCCTCAAAATTTCATAATCCCTTAACAATAACCATACTAATTTGAATCTGCCCCAGGAAAAATAACATATTTGTGGTTTTAGCATATACATACATGGTATGGGTGGCAACAGGGATGGGGAGAGATGGTAAACAGTGATCTCAGAAGAAAGCAAAATCAGAAAATACAGACAGTGATAATGATGTTATGAACAGAGGCTGTTCATAACAGCTGTCAATAATAATGATAACACAACTGTTCTTACATTGGTAAGTCAATTAACATGTAAGTTGCATAATAAAGAAAGAACTCTTTGTCCCTATTCAAGCCCCAGGAAATAACGCTGAACTTCTTGATTCTCTCTTCAGCTATTTGTGTCCTAGCCTTTCCTTTGAGGTTCCTTTTGGAAGTGTGACCACTTTATGATCAGTTACAGCATGAGCAGAGAAGCTGGAATCTCCCCCTAAAGTAAATTTTTTAAAATTGCCCATTTCTAATGTCATGTTTGTGCCCATATAGACCACAAGCACAAACTTTTCAGGCCCGTGTGTGTCACATTTGGCTATGTCTGTGCCCAATATATAGATATATATGTGCACATGGAGATGACTAGGGGTGATAAGTGGGTTGGCATTAACCTAGATTTCCTTCCAAAATCCACCACTGAGGGAGAGGCACACTAATTATTGTTATTTATTTCATTTGTATGCCACCTTTCTCCCAGGAGGCACCTGAGGTGGCTCATAGACAGTGTTGCCAATTTCCAGGGAATTCCTAGAATCTGGGGAATTTAATTAATTTTTTTCTGGGGATTTTGACTGAATATTCCAGTAAATATTGGGGAATTCCAGAGATTTTGGATTTTGGTAAAACATTCCAGGAAATATCTTTGAGGCTTGTTGGCAACACTGCTCATAGATAAAAAATATTTTAAAATTTCAATAAAATTTAAAACAATTTAAATCATTTACAATAATATAAAATCATATAAAATATACAAAAGTGAAAAGCATAACTAAAACTCACCTCCTCCATAAAAACCCTATGAATTATATATCAAACATCTTGGCTTGCAAGCAGGGAGGGGGGCAACCTAGCTTTCCACAGAAGGGCATTCCAGAGGGTGGGAGCAGCCACCAAGAAGTCGCTCTCTTGTGTTCTCAACAAGCAAGCTTGTGATCTTGGCACGACCAAAAGAAAGCCTACTGAAGATCTTAGGACTCTGGCTGGTTCATACGGGGAGATATGGATGGGGAGGCTAAGACTTTAGCAAGGGGAAACACCTCTGCTAGTGCATACAGCTTCACTGAAGAATAGTGGAGATTGTAATTCCTCCTCCTCCCAGATTGACCCTGACCGGCTCTGCTGGTTTCATGCTGGCTTCAGTGGAATGGGTGGAAGCAGTGGACCTGGGTGCTGTGCATTTGGTGATGGAGGGACACAGAAATTGCATAGCTGTTCACTGGGAACCATGCAACCTACAAGGACTGAACTCCTGATTTATGATTGTTGCATTGTGACTGGCCTGTTTTTCCTTGGTAGAAAGCAGGAAGGGACTGCTTGGAAATGATGACATATACCACATTGGATTGTGAACAAATAAGTGAGTCTGTCCTGCTGTGAGCCATAGGTCCTCTAATAGTGTTGCAAGAGTAGAGCCAGAGTTGACACCTGATTGTTGTCAGTTGCCATGGATTGTTCTTTTGGAAACAAAAAAGGTTGGCTTTAAATAAAATCCTAAATCTTCTAATACAGAGGGATGGAGTAAGCAGTGGCCCATTATTTGAGGCTAATACAGTTATTATATGGGATTGTCAAGTCGTCTTGGCCCCCAAACTCATGTCCAGGCATCCCAGACTCCTCCTATGTGTGTCACTTAGGAGGAAATAATCCAGTTTGTGATCACTTTAATTGCCCTGGCTCAATGCTATGGAATTCTGGGAACTGTAGTTTTGTGAGACATTTAGCCTTCTCTGTCAGAGACCTCTGGTGTCATAATAAACTACAATTTCCAGGATTTTTTAGTATTGAGGCAGGGCAGTTAAAATGGTCTCAAATTGGATTATTTCTGCAGTGTGTTTTGGAATTCACTCAATCTTTTAATGTTTGTATGCCCATTTAGAATAAAACTGTAGAGTTCTCTAACAGCAGCATGTAACTAACTAGTCTTTAATGTACCAACAAGATTTTTCAACCAGGAGTGAGAACTTTGTGGCACTTCAAATGCTGCTGGACTGCAACTCCCATCATTCACCACCATTGGCTATGTTGGCTAGCTATGAAGAGAATTGCCATTCAGCATCTGCAGGGCCACACAATTCTTGCTCATTTTAAAGGCTGCACTGTTGCAGAATTTGACAGAGGACAACAGATGAATATCCTTATTTCAGAACATTGAAGTTTAAGTGCTTGGAAATCCACATAGATTCCAGAGTGTCCTTCATTTATAAGTTGTGAAACTCTGTGAAAAAGGCACTCTTGTACAGCCAGGCAAGCTGTTGTTTATTTTTGAGCTGTCACCCAGCCCTGCTAATGTGTTGTTTGCCTATGGTATTTGCATTCCAGGGCTAGGATACCAAATGACTAATAAGTCCCTTTTAACTCAGTGGAGCTTACTTCTTGTAAATATGTATAGTACTGGTCTGCACATGGATAGACTATTCATCAACTAGGAAAGGGGCTTCCTTAGTGGTACATAATAGACATTCCAAGCAACACTTTCTTTCTTTTTTCCTCAAGTATATAAATGCCCCTTGTGTGGGAAGATAAAACTAACACATTATCTGGAAGTGGTTACAATTGAGATACTCTGTTGTTGTTGTTCTGCAACAGACTAGCATGAGATAAAGGGCCTCCTACAAAACCCTATGAATTTCATGGGGTCACCATAAGTTGGCAGGTGACTTGAAGCGGACACACACAAATAAACTTTAAAGGCCCAAGCTGTTGTAGTCTAGGAAGGCTGGGGCAGTCTTTACAATGCCACCACCCTCTTTGTTACCCAAGAAAAGGAGCGACTTGACAAATCTAAATACAGAATCCAATTTCTCATGGTTTGCACACACAGGCAAAGTTGTCACACTCCAAATGTTGCTGGACCACAGTTCCCATCATCCCTGGCTGCTGCTGAAGGAAAGGTGGATAATAGTTAACATCAAGCACCAGAAGGGCCAAAGTTTGTCCAACCTGCTAAGATGCACTGTATCAATGACTGGAAAATCACCGTGGCCTGGAGGTTAAGTTAGAGTGTTGGGCTAAGATCTGTGAGAACAAGCTTGAAATTCCTCCTTTTGCCATAAAGTTCAGAGGCCAATTTGGGGTCAATCAGGTAAACTCAAAAGAGTCTAATTCACCTCCTGGAAGAAGGCCTCTCTGTCTGTCTGTCAAAATAGGGGAGGTTGCAGAGGCAGAGGAGAACCTAAAATGCCACTTTGGACTTTCTGGAGAAAGCCAGAGTTAAAACGTTAGAAACAAGCCTGAAAAGGTGAGCACAAAACAAAAGACTCTGCTTTGGACAGCATAATAGCTGGCTAAGAAATCCTAGCATGGTGTAGGTTTGAGTGTTGGACTACGACTCTGGAAACCAGGGTTCAATTCCCTGCCTGGGCATTAAACAAAAACCTGGATGACCTTGGCAAGTCACACTTTCTCAGCCTCAGAGGATGGCAATGGCAAACCCCCTTTGAGGAAACTTGCCAAGAAACCCCACTGATAGGCTCGCCATGACAGCCAGTGCGGCGTAGACGTTGGTGCGTTGGAGTACAAATCTGGAGACCAGAATTTGATTTCCACTTGGTCATGAAACCCCCGGGTGACCTTGGGCAAGTCACATGCTCTCGGCTTCAGAGAAAAAAGGCAATGGCAAACCACCTCTGAAGAAATAATGCCAAGAAAAACCCATGACAGGATCGCAGTAAGTCAGAAATGGATCGAAGACACACAACAACATGGGTCAGCCAAGTGAAAAACAAAAAAACAAAAGTGACATGAAGGCAGACAACAGGGTCACCATAAATAAAAAACAGAAATGGCTTTAAGACACATGACAATAACAGGGTTGTCATAAGCAAAAAAATTAATAATAATGACTTGGAGGCACACAACAACAACAACAACAACAGGGTCTCCGTAAGTGAAAAAATGATCTGGAGGCACACAATAAGCTTGAGAAAACTGGGTTCTTCTTCCCCCTCCATGTCCAATGCCTAAATGAGAGAATCTAAACCAAGAACAGGGTAACCAGAGGCCCTCCTTTTCCAGTCCATTTCAGCCTTTTCTGTGCAGGAGGGATTCCAAAAATGACCTCCATTTGGAGTATGCCTAAGAAGGATGAATGGACATTTCTATGAGTAGGTTTTTGTGGGGTTTTCAGGCTATGAGGCCATGTTCTAGAAGAGTTTATTCCTGACGTTTCACCAGCAGCTGTAGTTAGCAACTTCAGAGGATGCTGGCATAAAAGAGAGAGGGGTATATATACTGTTGGTTGAGAGGAAGCGATTTACATGTTAATCTATGTATCGTTATCTTGTTGAATGGCAAGGCCTACAGAGAACAACACACAGTACTCTCTTCCATGCCAGCGTGCAAGCCTTCAATTTCACTAAACTCTTTTAGAACATGGCCTCATAGCCCGAAAAACCCTAAAACCCCCCCACTGTGGGTGGCAGTTGTGCAAGCCTTCGACTTGACTAAACCCTTCTAGAACATGGCTTCCTAGCCCGACCCCCCCCCCCCCCCCAAACCTATGGATGCTGGCCATGAAAGCCTTTAACTTCACCTTTCTAGGTGTGTTTTAGCTTTTATAGTGGCCATGTCCTGCTACATTTTCCTTCAAGGCCCCCTCCTCCCCAATTTTGTGGGGTCTTGTGTCCTCCTCTGCTGCAACAGGAATTGAATTCTGGTCTCCAGATTTGTACTCCGACACTCAAACTGGCTCTCACAGCAAGCCTAGCAGGGGAGTTTCTTGGCAAGTTGCCATCCTCTGAAGCTGAGAGAGTGTGACTTGCCAGGGCTATATATTTTTTTTTAAATGCCAAGGCAGTGAATTGAACCTTGGTCTGGAGATTTGTAGTCCAAGGACACTCCAACCTACACCATGGTGGAACGTCTGAGCTAGCCATTGAGCATACTCCTTTATTTTGTGCTAACCTTTCCAGGGTGAGTATTTGTGGGTTTTTGGGGCGATGTGGCTGTGTTTTAGAAGAGCTTATTCCTGACGTTTTCCCTGCATCTGTGGCTGGACTGGGCATTTTGGGTCCCTTCAGGGGCTCCCTCTGCAACCCCTGAGCCCCATGTTGGGCTTTGGCCTTGCGCTGTGGGGGCAGCAGCAGCATTTGAGAGGGTCGGGTGGTGGAGCCCAAAGGAAGGAGGGCTGGAAAGAAAGAAAGAAAAGAAAAGAGAAGGCTGCCTCCCCTTGCCCAGGCAGGCTCCACCCTGCGCAGGCCAGCCTTGCCTGCCTGCCTGGCTGCCTATCTGTGGCGCACACAGGCGCAGAGGGAGGGAGGGAGGGAGGCAGGCAGGCGGTGGCTCTTGGCTGCCTTGGCTGCTGCTGCTGCTGCTTTTGCAACAGCTGCAGCCTCGTCCCCAGCAGCCCCGAGTGAGGAGCCAGGCGAGCCAGAGCCAAGGCAGCATGGCGGGGCTGCGGGGCCCTTCCCAAAGCAGCTACTGCAGGGCAGCCACAGCCTTCAACCTCCTGCTGGGCGTCTTCCAGGTCCTGCTGCCTTGCTGTCGGCCTGGAGAGGCCCAGGGCCAAGGTGAGGAGGGGGACGAGAGGCCATTCCATTGCCAAGCATGAAGGACCCAACTCTTTAGCCGAAGGGGGGACTGGAGGGCAACGTGGCGGAGATGGTGGGGTGGTGGTGGTGGTTGTTGCGGGGAAGGAGAAGCTGAGGAGGTGAACAGGGTCTGAGGAGGCTGGAGACAGAGCCCTTCCCTCAGCCCTTGGCTGCCTCTCTCTCTCTCTCTCTCTCTCCCTTTGTGTGGCTGCTGCTGCTGCTGCTGCTGCAGAGGCTGAGCTGCTGTGCTGCTCTTGGCTCTCACAAAAGAAAAGCTGGACCCAGTGCCTTCCCTTGGGCTGCAGTACTGTTTATTATTATTATTACTATTATTATTGTGAAGTCGAAGGTATTCATGGCCAGCGTTCATAGGGGGTTTTGGTGGGTTTTTCAGAGAACAGGGCCACATCGAAAGACCCACCAGCATTATGATGATTGTTGTTGTTGTTACATTCCTTTGGCTTCTGCAGCCGAGCAAAGCGAGGGGGAGGAGGCACCTTTTCTGCCCAAAGCCTTTTCCCCAGGGGGACCCAGGCGTCCTCCTTTTCCAGGGCATAGCCCTCCATTTCAGCCTTCCTGCACAAGAGGGGTTCCGAAATGTCCTCATTTGGAGCATGCCCCTCTCCTTTTCCAGGACGTAGACCTCCATTTCGGCCTTTCTTCCCAGGAGGCATGAATAATGTCCTGCATTTGGAGCATGACCAAAGTGACCAGAGATCCTCCTTTTCCAGGACATAGTCCTCCATTTCAACCTTCCTGCCCAGGAGGGATTCCAAAATGCCCTCCTTTTGGAGCGTGTTCCCTTCTTTTCCCAGTTCATAGTCCTCCATTTCGACCTTTCTGCCTGGGGGGGGGGGATTCCCAAATGTCCTCCATTTGAAGCATGGCCAAAGTGACCAAAGGGCCTCCTTTTCCAGCACATAATCTTCCATTTCAACCTTTCTGCTCAGAAGAGATTCCAAAATGTCCTCAATTTGGAGCACGACCAGGATAACCAGAGGTCCTCTGTTTCCAGGACATGTGTAGCAGATCTTGGAGGACACCAGAGAGCACCTCACATGTCCTGTATTTCAGCCTTCCTGCCCAGGAGGAATTCCCCAAATGCCCTCCATGTTGAGCAGGGCTGAGGAGCACAAATTGACATTGCTAGGAGTGTTTGTGAGCATTTCTTTGGTCCTGTCCTCCATTTGTTGTCCTCAACGGTCTCCATTTTGAGCAGGACTGAGAAGCACGTATTGATGTGTCTCTCTCACTTTCTCTCTGTGAGATTTCCTTGGGTCCTGCTCTCCCTTTTCCTCCAAGGTCCTCCATTTTGTGGGGCCTTGGCCTCCTTGGCAGTGAGGTCCCTGGCTTTCCTCCCTTTCTCAGGCTCTCTCTCTCAGCCTCCTTTTCCTCCTCCTCAGGCTGGCTCTGCTACACAAGGGAGGCCTCAGGGGAATGGGGAGTGGGCTTGGGGGCGACCACTGGGCCCCCTTTTTCAGCCCCCTTCTCCATGCATCGCTTACATGTGGGCAGGAACTGGGGAGCCTTTGAGCATGGGATGGTCTCCTAGGCTGGAGGCAAAACAAAACAAAAGCCTCCTTTTTTCCCCTCCCAACACACAAACACACATGCGTGCACACAAACACAGAGGGCTTAGCATTGCCCTGGGTTTTGTTGCCAGCCAGGCCTGGCCCGACTCAACCCTCCACTGTCCCTTGGCATGGCTTGGAATGAGGGCCTCATTTTGTTTTGTTTTCTCATAGCAATTGACCCCATCCCCAACGTGGTGGAGTTGTGGCAAGCCGAGGAAGGGGAGCTGCTCATGCCCGCCCAGGTAAGGAAATGGACGGGAGTCTGGGGAACAGGAGAGTGTCCAGGCAAGGTTGTCTGTCCAGCAGGCAGGCTGCAAGGCCACCCATCGTGGGGTTTTCTTGGCAAGAGTTGTTCCGAGAAGGTTTGCTATTGCCTTTCTCTGAAGGTGAGAGTATGTGACTTGCCCAAGGACACGCAGTGGGTCTCATGGCAGACCTAGGAATTGAACCCTGGTCTCTACTGTCGTAGTTCAACACTCAAACCACTGTGCCACACTGGCTTGCGGTAGGATTTTAGACACTTGTGAAATGGTAACATTTGTTACATCCAATGGGTCTCATGGTATCCATCTGTCCCTTGATGCTTTTGCAGCCTCTAACCGTTTGTCCCTTGATGCCTTTGTGACCTCTCTTACCATTTTGCCAGTCATGCACTGATGGAGCAGCACTTTCATCTGCCATCTTCTCAGGCATCACATTGACAGGATTTGGGCTATGGTGGCAGTCTCTCATTCATTGGAATTCTGAAAGGGAGGTGCTGGCAATGTCAAAGAGTATATGATGCTGCAGATTTTTAAAAAAAGGCTAGTTGCACCTAATCTTGATGCATTGCCTCAGAACAAAGTCTACTTGCACCTGAGCTTCATAAGGGAAAGATCTCTAACCTATCACTGCAGTACTGTTCCTACTTGAGAGTAAGCATCCTTCAAGTTAGTGGCATCCTGAACCTATGTATCTATTTTTTTTTAAAAAAATCCTTAGTATTTTTTAAAAAAATGCATTGCCTCAGGACAAAGTTTAGTTGCACCTGATCTTTGCAAGGGAAAGAGCTCTAACCTACCACTGCAGTACTGTTCCTACTTGAGAGTAAGCATCCTTCAAGTCAGGGGCATGCATTTGTCCATTTCCTTGGTATTTTTTAAAAGATGCATTGCCTCAGGACACAAATTTATAGATATTATTTTATATATTATTATTTTGGGTTTTCCCCTAGAAGAAACATGCTAGGATATAGTGACTTAAAATATAATTTTCTGGAATTTGTATACATATGCAAAAACAGGTTGATTTCTTAGTAACATTTTCTTAAAATACAATATAATAGCATTTTCAAGTATCTTATTATATCAACATGCCAGCTGTTTATACTTTATTTTTAATGTCTTCAGACTATTTTTAAAAACAATTAAAAGAAGGTTGAAATATTGGATTCTTTTTCAACACTTTTGTTACACATATGAGTATTTTCTTATGTAAATAACTATCAGTGTACATTTGTTTTTCAGGGACTGTCTGTAGTTGTACACAACAGTTAGCAAAAAGTGCAGAATGCAGGGAAGGTATAATTGCTGCATTGAGATTTTCTGAGTGTTAAGAAGCAGCAGACAAGTCCAGTGAAGCCTTGTATAGTTATGCCTGCATAGTCAGGCATAATTTCCATTGAATTCAAGAGGATTTGATTTTATAATACAGTAAACGTGCATAGGTTGTATTGATCTGCAGTTTGCAGGGAAGGATTATTCACCATGCTGGGTAAAGATGGTGGAATAGTAGGCCACTGCCCAACACATCTAGAGGGCACCAGATTGGCAAAATATTTCCTACCAAATTCCTCTGTAACCATCACTGGACTCAAACTGGGATTGTATCTGCCATCTTCTCAGGCAAAGGAAAGAGAGGTGAGAGGGGAACCCAGAACAGAGTACTTACTAGATGAGCAGTGATTTCTGGGGATCATGACTTGAGGCCACTGTGGGCAGTTGGTAGATTCTGAATAGCTGTTACTCAAACTGGTTTACTTCTTTGGAAGTTACCTCATTAGCAGACATAAGGAGGTAGTTCTCTTTCATGATGCATTCTGCATAGGTTTGTCTGCTGAGAAGAGGGTATTTTAGAATAGCGTTTCCAGCTGCTGGTCCCCAGATGTTCTTGGACTTCAGCTGCAGGAAGAGATTTGGGGAGTTGTAATTGAATAGCATCTGTGGGCCTATAGGAGAACTGCTTTTCTAGAGTGCCACCTGTGAGAGAAGGGAGGTGATATTTCTGGCCAGGCATGGGGGAATCTCCAAGATAGCTATACTCTCAGGGTGTTTTTCTTTTTCTTTTGGAGTTTGATATGTACAGTGTGCATGGAATGTACTTCCTATTTGTGCTATGTGAACAGAATCATCTTCAGTTCTCTGACATTTATTTACTTTATATTTATTTACTGTTTATTGGTATCACACCTAACTGTTCAGTGGTTATCTTTTTATCTAAGGCTTGTGTGAGTAATTATGTGTGTCCATATGCCTTCAGTTACCTGTTGACTTATGGTGACCTCATTAATTTCATAGGGTTTTCTTAGGCAAGGATATCCAGAGATGGTTTGTCATTACCTTCTCTGAAATCTAGCCTACCATATCTACCTAGCTTTAATATTGCATTTGGAAGTGTGTGATGGGTTTTTAAAAAACTGTTAATGTTCTTATATATTACTTGTTAAATCAGGACTAGGCAGCTTTTTAAATGTCAAGGCTGAATTTCCTTAGCTGCAATAGATGAGGCTCAAGTCAGTGGTGGATGAGCCCAAGACTTAAGGAAATTGGTCCACAATTTCTCTACCTGCCATCCCCTTTCTTCCCATGCCTTTCTCCTCAGAGTGGGATAGGTCACTCTTCTAAAGTCCTGAATTAAGGGCATTTGAAATTAGACCAAGGCTCACTCGAGAGCTGGTCATGGGATACATGATTTGTATGGTCAGTAGTTCTAAGTTTCCAGATACCCTAGTCCCAACATGGCTAATGGTCTGGGATTTTGAGTGTTGAAGTCTGAATCACCTGGAGGGCTAAAGGCTGAGGACCACTGTTACTTACCTTCATTTAGGGTAACCATATTCCCTCAAATATGGGGAATGCAGAAATGCTGTTTTTCAGTGAAAACTGGAAAATTGGCACCTGCAGAGAAGGAAGAAAGGGAGAGGATTTGTATTCATTCAAGCCTGGTTGTGATTCATTTAAGGGTAACCTGGTCCCTTTGTCTGATTTGGGCTACCATAAGCTCAACCTAGGGCCAGCGTGGCATGGTGGTTTAAGTGTTGGACACTGGACTCTGGAAATCAGGGTTTAATTCCCAGCTAAGTCATTAAATCCAGTGGGTGACCTTGGGCAAGTCACATGCTCTCAGCCTCAGGGGAAGGCAATGGCAAACCCCTGTCAGTAAGAGCTGTTCTACAGTGGAAGACATTCCCTTGGAGCATGGTGGAGCACCAGTCTCAAGCTGTACATGTGCATATTGAAAATCCATAGTGACAAATAGTGTAGAACATTGTTGTCAAGGGAACTATGGGTGAAGTACTTCACAACAGATTCTTTGGAAGTTGTTTTGTGGGGTTTTTTTATTCTAAACCTTGCCTGCCTGCTTTCCTGCCTGTGTGGCAGCAGTATATTTAATGCACAGAGTTCCTCATTGTTGCACCATTGTCCAACATGAGAATGCTGGGTGGATAGGACAAAGGCTTATCTAGTCTAGCATTCTGTTCGCACAGTAACGAATCAGAGGCCTTTGCAAAGCCCATATCCTGAAGCCGACTCACAGATAAAAACCTTGTCAGATGCACAACTAAGTTTAGTGCTGAATGTCTTTATTGGGGTATGTTAGTCTTGATGATCATTATGTATTTGGGATATGAATCACTTTTCAAATCCTTTACCTGAAGACTACTAGAAATACTCATTCTGTTTTGCCATTGTGACAAAAAATTTTTTTATCCATAACATAAAATATTGCCCTTTTTCTATCTAGGGCCTTTTCTCAAATGGTGGCAGGTTCCTCTTCTGATGCTTTCCCCTCAGTCTCTTCCTCTTATTTTATTATGAAATAATAATTTCCAGGTATACACTAGTACTTTCAGAACATAATTGGTCTGGTTTGGGCATTTCCATTGCTAATAGTTTGAAAGGAGAAGTGAATTGAGGATAGATTTTTATAGCTTGTTGCTATATCTGCTATGAGAGAACTCTGAGAAGTGGATTTCAAACAGACGGAGTTCTGAAATATGTTTATCCATATTTGGCTACTTCTTAAAAGCCCTTTAAAGGAAGGAGTTACATTTTAGATTCATATTGTTTGATCTCTCAAGTGGCTTGTATTTTTTTATTTCCAGCCTGTGTGAAATCCTGATGCCAAGATATTCACAAAACTATTTCACTTGGCTAAAAAAGTTTTTGGAGAGTTTCTTTGTTTGTTTGTAAACTACTGAGATTCCAAAGTCCTTATTTAAGGACTTGTGGAATTTAAGACATCATTGGATGATTTTGAAATACCCATAAAAAGATAGAAGGCACTTTTTCCATATTCTTTAAGAGTAGGATTAAGTGCAACAGTGAAAGAAGTAAAGATTGTTATGTTTAGGCTGAGTGAAGCAGTTAAACAACCATGCTGCTTAAAAAATGTTACTCTGCTTGCTCCTGTTACGCCAGTTTTAAAAGTCTGTAGCTTAAGAAGATGAACTTCTTTACAGTTTGCTTACCTGGTCAAACAGGCAATTGCATGAGTAAACCTGTATTAGGAAGAAACTATTCTCGTTAATTATGAATTTGTATCAAAATTTTGGCAGTTCCCATACATGTTAGTGGTTGTCAGAATTCCTGTGCATACAACTATCAACTATTTGAAGATTTCTACAGGAAAACAGGAACTTCTTTGTTGGATTAAGCTATAGCATGGTTAAGACTCTGACAACCGCAAGATTGACAGAGCAGCGGTTTGAGACCCAAGTGTCTTGTGATGGAGTGAGTTCCCATCACTGGTCACAGCTTCTGTCAACTTAGCAGTTCTAAAGTATGTAAAAGTGCAAGTAGATAAATAGGTACCACTTCAGTGGGAAGGTAACAACGTTCCATGCAGTCATGCAGCCACATGACCATGGAGTCGTCTTTGACAATGCTGGCTTTCTCAGCTTAGTAATGTAGATGAACCTACAGTCTGACATCAAAGGGGAAACATTTACCTTTACCTTTATCTGCCTTACCACTCTGAACACATCTGACTGCATCAGATTTTGGAAGCTAATCAGAATTGGTCCGGCTTATTATTTGGAAAACTACCATATAAAATATTTTGGAGACAACTTATCTCCAGAAAGGGTAAGGAAACACTGAAACCCCAAAGAACCTTTGCCTGTCAAAATTAACAAGTACTTTGTTAAATAGATAAATGGATTGAATCAATATAAGGGTTTTTCTAATGTTTCTATATTTGATACCCCTTCCCAAGGGAACTACAATTTCAAAGTCTTCCTGGGTCAGCAAAACCTGGATTGTTTTGGTGTGCTTTAACCAACCATGCTTTAGCTCTTTTTTTTTTTAGCACCTCAGCAGTAATTGCTGTGGGTAAATATAAGTCATCAAAATTCATATGAAAATAACCACAAATGCTAGTTTGCTTTGAATGTTCTTTTGTGGAAGTCCTGGGGCTCATTCCCACTTGCATTTTAAACTATGTTGGAAATTGATTCCCAAAGGTCCCTCGTTCCTACCATGAAAGCAGATCTTTTTCTTACCCCAGTGTAATCGCTTTTTTTTTTGGCATGGTTGTCATCCCCACTAGTTGCACCACTTCAAATCGGCTGTTGTTGAGAAGGAAGCCAGGGATGGAGGGAGAAGGAGCCAGCTGAGGATAGAAGGAGGAAGCCGGGGACGGAAGAAAAGCCAGGGAACGAGGCAGGAGGATGAAGGAGAGACAATGGGTTTTTTAAAAAGTAAAATTGATAGAATATTCAATTGATTGATCAGTCAATCATTCAATTGATCAATCAATCAATCAATCAAATATTTTATCAATTTTACTTTGAATAAAATGCACCGGCACAAGTACAAAAGCAGCGTTGAGAGGGAGGGAAATGGTGGATCTGCCAAAAACTGAGGAGGGATGGTAAACACCCCTCTGCCATTAGTCCCTCCCCTCCAGAATGAATCGATGCTGATCTGTCGTTCCCACTTTCTGAAATTGCTTCAGAATCAATTCTTCTCAAAAGAATCTCTTTCAAACCACTGTCTGAAAAAAACTGGGTTTTTTTGCCTTTGCTTTGCTTTATCACAACGAATCGATCACATTGTGACAGGAACCAATTTCAAATGGGAACAAGGGTCAGTTACACTGATTGGCAATTCACTCTATTTCATAGTGGGAACGTGCCCCTGGTCTATCTGTCTTCAAAGGGGCAGTATTTTCTCATCTAATTGTGTGTTGCTTGTGGGCATAAATTAAACAAAATGGAGTAGCTATAGAGGGTGTTAAAACAGAGTCTTATCTCAATTGTAAAATTTCCATAGATATTTCACTGAAATAACCATGCACCATTTCAAAAGTATTTTGACTGCATGTGACATGAATGAGATTATACAGCATTAATAAAAATTGATGCTAATTAAAGAAAAGAAACCCAATGAACCAAGGAAAATTAAGTCAGATGAGATCAAGATTGAAAATTCAAAGTATCTACTGCCTATCTAAATATGAATGTTTCCTCAGATAATGAAGGAACTGGTGCAGAGGATGCTATTTGTCAGAATCTTTATTTTTTGCTTGTTTCATGAAGGAATATGATCTGATAATATTAATCAACAGCCTGAATAGGACTGCTGATGTGACTTCTCTTTATTTTGTGATCCTGTGTTAAATGTGTGAAGTGGGCAGGTTACTTTGAGTACTTGTGATATATTTTGCTAAATATAAATAAGAGAGCAACTGCTGTTGGTGATACTTTTTGATAGCTGAATAAGCCCAAATATTGAGGGATCCATAAAATAGTCTGGATTATTATAATACAATTACAGACCTTGAAAGGTTCTGGATTTTTTTAATCTTGATGTGCTAAACTACATTTATATCTCTCATAAGCCAAAAGCAGAGATCTAGAGCTTAAAATCTGCTTTGTTCTTTGTCTTCACTGTAGCCAAAAAACTGGAAGAAATAGTTTATTAGGTTGGTTGAATACAGAGAAAGCCTAGCAGCACGGGGAAATAAAAAACTTAAACTTTCTGAGAGCAACAATATAGCCAGCTATAAGAAGAGCACTCCTGGTCAAATATACAGTTCTAGATATAATTTTTGATGGGAGCACACACCTGTACTTCCAAGCCATGGCTGCAGCTATTACAGTCCCTGTGGTTGCACACAATTTGAATTTTATGGGCAAATGGAATCTAATCCTCCCTTGGATTTTATGTAGGATATATCATTCAGATGCAAATATAGGTAGGGGTGGAAGGATATATTCTGGTAGTCTGAAGTACAAAATTAAAGTTTCTTGGGGTTTTTTTTACTTGCCATGGATAACAGGAAAAATCTTCACAAGAACAAATGAAGCAATCCACTAGAATTATGTTCCTGAAGTATATGCCCATTGAGATTTTTCAAGTGACTATTGAAGGTTTTTGTATCTATCTAGATTCCGGTATTCTGCAATGAGATTCACTGCAATTATTGTTAGTGAGTCATTGGACTACCATTAGTGTTTTTGGGAACAATGTTTTCAAAGTTCTGGATGAAGCAGCTACAAATGCCACTGATGCACTGGCTCTTACCATCTTTTCATTTTTTCCCTATTGGCTAATGCTTTTATTCATGTCATTTTAATTTGTGTTGAATTGAGCACCAATTTATAAATGATTTTTCCAGTGTTGTCTTGGCTATTCAGGGAAGTCGTCTCCATACTTTACTGAAAAAGTGAAAAAGTATCATCTCTACACTTTAGCTTATGGTCAATTGGCTGCTTTTAACTGGCTAGTTACATGTGGGGAAGTGGGATAACTTTCAGATGTATTTGAGGTCTTAAATGGTGTTATGTCATAGGATGCCCATTTTATTTTTTGTAGTCCACAAAGAGTTGAAGGATTTTTTTTAAAAAAAACTTCAGTAGATCTAATAAACATATACTTGGTGAAAGCTGTGCCAGAAGAGTTCGTCAAACGCCCCGAAAGAACTAATGGGGTGTGCGTGGGCACAAGCCCCATTAGTTCCTATGGGGCTTCAGCATACATTGATTTCCCCTTATGTGGAGGGATCCAGAACGGATCCCTGGGTAAGGGAAGGGCGCACTGTATATGTATTTATAGTGAAACATATATATGGAAACTGGCTTCACAGGAGTGCAACAGCCAGGAGTGCAACAGATCTGCTGCCATACAGACCTAGCTTTTATATAACTTTTAAAAATGTTGGTGTATTTTTGTAACTCCCAGGGCTGGGAAATGGATAAAAATAATTTTAATATATATGCATGATTTATGACTGGAATAATTTTCATCATGGACTTCTTTGTTGGTTTATTAAAGACATCTACTGTAAGTCTAAGGTGAGTTGTGATGTCAGATGAAGCAAAATAGTAATACAGTGCGTCCTCGCCTTACGCGGGGATCCGTTCCGGATCCCGCCGCGTAAGGCGAATTCCGCCTATGCTCGAGCCCCATTGGAAACAATGGGGCTTGTGCGTGGCGGCGCGGGTGCACGTGGGGCACAATGGGCGTGCGCGCCCATTCAATTGAATGGGACGCACCGCCCCTTCCGCCCCGCGCGCGCCCCGCGGCTTGAGCGCGTATGCTCAAGGCCGCGTATGGCACGCCCGCGTATGGTGCGGGCGCACTGTATATTTATGCCATTAAAGTGGAGGATGCTCTTGAACTGATACATCTGCTTTTTGGATGTCAAATATGGGTGTTTTTTTTTTTTTTGTGTGTTTTTTTGTTTTTTTTTGGTAAAGGGCAAATATTTGTCCTGACAGAGATTTGGTTAACACTGAACAACTGTCGGTTAGATGTGCGTTATCCACTTTCTGAAGAAAATTATTAGAAGAAAGTATCTAGGCATTCTTAGCTCATGGGCCCACTCTCTGTGAAACACTGAAGGCATATGTAAGCATGAATATGCCTCTGCATTTAAGACACCTGGATTTGATGGAGGCTTGTAGCAAAAGCATTCAAAAGATTACTATTTCTTTAATGTACATTCATGTGGTAACCAGCTTATGGGGTTTTCTAAGACTGTATTTGGAGCTCCATATGGAGTTCATAAGGCAGATCTACATATGCTGCCTTGTGAAAAGAAATCCTGAATTAATTTACTTCTTACAAATTCTGATATAGCTTGCTTGGACATCTTTGCTTTTTAAAAAATGTGCTATTACTACTTCACATATATTTATATAATTTAGCATGGTATGTTGCTAATAAACCTAGCCAGTACTAGCCAAGGTGAAAGTTCCTCAACAGTTCTTATATTTTATATGTAAAGATTTGCTGATCCTCACTGGTTTGTAAAATGCATGAGGCTGCTTAAAACATCTTGCAGTACTAGAGTCTCATTGACGTAAGTGCCATGCAGCAGCTCTGGAAAAGGGCTTTTAAGTAACTGTACTGAAAACCTGTATTTGTTGCTGAAAGTCTTTAATTGTATATTCTTTGTTCTCTAGGCTGAATCAGAGGAAGATGTGAAAGAACATCCACAGGAGCAAAGGTAATAAAAATTTAAAAAAAAATAAAGAAGGATATACCTTGAATCATGAAATAATGTATCACTTGTGCCATCCCACACGGTAACAGCAAATTCAGTTATTTTGAATAATTGAATTTATATGCATTTTACACATTATTACCCTCTATGGATTTTGTTTTTAAGATTTGATCTTATGTTTTATTTATTTAATAAAATATTACTGTGTTTTTATTCTGACCTTTTTATGGGAGTGGCCCACTTATGTATGCAAACAAATCTATGAGGACCATAAGTTTTGTTGGAGCAGGTTCATTATTTGTGATCAGCTATCAGTTCTTTGTAAGGAAAAACAACTGTGGTTTATCATTATGTAAAAACTCTATTAAACAATGTGCTTGAACCCACTTCCTTTTATGAAGACAGATTGGCTGGATGCATGCTTCAATACCCAACCAGTGCTTTACTTTATGAGATGTGCTTCTTTTATAACTTTGGCAATATATTCTCTTTCAGTATACTTAATATCACCTCCCAGTGTTCTTCCAGACTAGGGATAGACAAAATAAATAATAATAATAATAATAATAATAATAAGCCAAAAAAATTTAACAACAGATTAAAACAACCTAAAATTGAAGTCAAGGGCAACACATTCTTAGCAGCCCATTGAAAAATAAATAGGGGTAGAACCTGCTTTCTTTTGGGAGAGAGATTTGTGGTTGAGAATCTGCTATAGAGGAGCCCTGTCTTATGTACTCTACAAAACGTGGCCTCATATAGTGATCTGCAATACTCAAAAGGGTCTGCATTATCTCAGATTCTGGATAGACTTGTATGGGCAGAGATATATTTTCAGTTACTGTGGCCTCAAACCATTTAGAGCTCTGTAGATCAAAAATAGCACCTTGAATCTGGCTTAGAAGCAAATGAGAAGCCAGTGCAGTTGGTACAAGCCCAGTGCTATATAGTCTCTAAAACATACACCAGAGAGCATTTGGGCTGCTGAATTTTACGTGAGTGGTAGCTTTTAAAAGCCTCCCACTAAATTGTGTTATAGTAGTCTGATTGGAAGATAGTGAAGGCATATATCACAGTGGCCAAATTTACCTTTCCTGTGTTTACATCTTTGTGTGTATTTTCTTTTTGCTTGCTTCTAGTTTTAGATGATTAATAATGGCACACAACTATAGTTTATGCAGTATAGGTATCCAGGTTCTCTACTTCATGGAAATTACTGTGATCTCTCAGATAAAGTTCTTTAATTGGTTGTCTATAGGCAAGCAAATATTTTGAGTATGGCAACCCAATAACAGGATAGATATATATTTTCTTTATTTTTTTAAAAAAAATCATGTTCAACTCCTTATCCCAAAATCTCATGTTGTGCTTGTAGGTTCTTCATAGTTTTAAGATCAAATTTCTGTATTTTCACAATTCAACCTCAGAATTTAAGTCCACTGTGTTGTAGGATTTTTCTGTAACAATCTATCAATTCTTGGAGCTTTAGGAAGGAGCTGATATAAGTAATGTAACAGTTATGGAGGACGAGCAATTTTGAAAATACTGTTTACATAATATACCTTTATTTAGTTTTTGTGGCATTTATGACCAACATTTCATTTTCTTTTCTTTTTTACATACTGGTATGTTACTTTTTATTGATGTACACATATAAAATGGCCACTTATATCTTGAAGAAATCTGAAGCATGGTCATTTGCCCCTTCGACCTTACAAGAAGAAACATTTTTTTCCTTGTCATTGTAAACTAAGGCGTTTGGTGCACCAGGGAGCCGCAGCGGACAAACCACGTGGTTCCCTGGCGCAGCAAAAAGAACCCGCAAAAAGTGGGTTCTTTTTATGTTGCAGTTATGACGCCACATCAAAATGGGGTCAAAACGTCCGCCACGTCAAAATGGCGGTGCCCATGTGTACTGGGCCTGATTGGATGCTGCGTCCTCAGCCAACCCCTAGTACATACTGGGGGCAGGCCAAACGCCCGTCTGGAACGCGCCTAAGTCTGGTTATCTAATACATGGACCCTAAAACAAACCGTAGTGAAATAGGAGCCATAGTCACAGTAAAAGCCAGTGGTCTACCCTTCCTTCCTGGACCAAAAATAAACTCGTTTCAAACTGTATGTTTTATTGAGCCTAGTATATTTCTTTCAAGGCCTTTAAAAAAGATTGAAACAAAGTGTGCACTAACAAAATATGGAAAATAGGTCTGTATGGTACAACTTACTATACTACCACACTTAATGGATTGCCCAGATTTATTATCTACAGATGTTATGGCCCAGCCCACTGTGAATATTATTTAGATCTAAACATTGCATTATACTGATGCATTTAATGCTGTAACTTTCCACTCCATGAGAGCACAAGCCCTTCACTTTTGCAAATTAGCGCTAAACAGGTTTCCATGTTCCATGTTCACCAAACAAAATAAGTGCTTGTCAGGGAGTCCAGGGGAGCAGTAGTCAGTGCCTTATTGTTGTGTGTCTTCAAGACATTTCTGACCCTTAGGTAACCTTATCAAGGGATTTTTTTGGCAACTTTCTTCACAGAGGGCTTCCCATTGTCATCATCAGAGGCTGAGAGACTGTGACTTGTCCAAGATCACCCAGTGGGTTTACATGGGCTAAGTCAGGATTTGAACCCTGGTCTTCAAAGTCATAGTCCAGTGCTCAAACTGTTGTACCACACAGTGTGCCTTAGGTGTTGACAAAACCTAACTTCCATCTATCTTGATATACAGCAGTGCTTCTATAGCAGTAAAGCATAGTTAACAATTAAAAACTATAGTTCACTGGAGGTGAGTGTTTCTTGCATGTTTATATCCATTACATCTAAAATAACAGCAAAAGTTGAATGTTTATAATATTGGTAAAAAATCCCGTGACTAAAAACATAGATTAGCATTTTCTTAGCACATAAGATAGCAGCGCCTAATGCTGTAATTTAAAACAAGACAAAACAAAAGTATAATTTTAGAAACTATTTCTGATATACATATAATTCACTTACTTTCTGGTAGTCTGTTACCTCAGAATTTCTATTTTAGGTATTTCAAAATGATGCACAGATAAGATGGTGAAAGTCTTTATGCCAAATGTCTTTCTTTATACCAGATGACTGTCTTGGGCTAGAAATAAATAAGTGCAAGTATAAATATGTCCAGGATGACATCATGGCAGAGCTGTGAAATAAATATTTCCCAGGATTCATTTCATCATTGTGTTAAATGATGAAAGACCATAAGGAAAATTTTACGCATGAGTCTGCCTGTGCTTAGTCTTCAGCTAGTTAGCATTTTAAGTTGGAAATCTAACATGTGAAAAGATTTTGTAAATGCATTTACCTATTTTCTTCCAAAGGTTATCCTTTGTAATGTAATAAGCTGAAAATGGTATTAAATTGTTACATATTGAATAGCCGGGAGTAATTGTTAAATGGTTTTGTTTAGATACAATAAAAAAGAAAAAAAAATCTCATCAGAGATTAATCATTTCAAATAGGCAAAACATTCTTATAGTTTTAAAGGCAAGATTAGATAACATCTGTGTTGCAGCACAGTGAAAGGATGTGACACTGTTACACATCATGTGGTTTGGCTTTTTTAAAATTGAGTGTAGGAGCAGAATAAACTGTCAAATAATAAGCCAGTTGAAAATATTAGATTTTATGCATTAAAATAGTATTTTTTTCCAGAAATGTGTTTTAACAAAGATGTAACCTTTTGTAAAGAAAAAAAGTTAAATATGATAACAAACTAGAAATATTTAAAGACAGTTGAATTGCAGTTGGCAGGGTTACATAGGATGAATTTCAGCAAGAGAAATAAAACTTTCTCCTTTAATTTATACTTTTTCTTTTCTAAACTTCAGAAGTCTTTGATATTTTTATTGTCTGATATTGTCTGTAGACTTACTCAGTAAGCTTTTTACTTAATAGTTTGTATATGATGTGGCCTCTCTGAGTGCCTGATTTCCACACAAATGTACTTGCTGCCATACACATGATCTTCCTAAAATTTACATGGTTTGTACTAGGGAAGGTTTATGCAAGATAAGTGAAATGTAGCTGGTTCAGTTCATCAGTTGGATCAGGCAGAGCTTTGCCTTTCTGAGTACTTTTGCTCAGAGAGCTTTGTTGCAGGTGCTCTATAGCTGCAGATAGAACATGTTCTCATCAGTGAAATTCAGCTTTGTTTCAACATGGTTCTTGTGTAACTTTGGGGGAAGCATAAGCCATACCACACATGAAATAGTGTTCTGTATATCACAACCTTGTTTATTGTAATACAGTGGGACCTCCGTTTATGTAGAGGGATCCATTCCGGAGCCCCACTCAGATACCAAAATCTATTAATGCTCAAGTCCCATTGTCCCCAGTGGTGGCACATTCACATAGTCATTCAGCCATATGGGACAATGGGACTTCCGTTGTCCCTAGTGGTGGCATGGCCATGTGCACATGCTGCCACAGGGGACAATGGGGGCTGTCCCTAATGGCGGTGTGGCCACCGCCCCACCGTTGGGAACAACAATGGTCCATGGATGCTTGAATCTGCGGTGGCAAGCCCGAGGATACCAAGGTCCCACTGTATGTACACTAAGGAATAATTTAACTATTAAACAATTAAATCATTAAAACAGTGGCTTGGGTGACACTGAGCTACTAATCACCTTTCAGGCAAACCTTACATAGTTGTGGAGGACAAAGTAGGGAGAAGAGGACATAATTGCTAGAGCCAGTGTGGTTTGATTATTACAGCTTTGGACTGAGACCTGGCAGATACAGATTAAGGTCTCTGTTGAGCCATGGAACTTGTTGGCCTTCAGCCAATTATCCTGTCCTACGTGATAATTTTGGGCTGCATCCACACTGCAGAAATAATCTAATTTGACACAATGTTCACTACCATGGCTCAGTGCTGAGGAATCCTGGGAGTTGTAGTTTAGTATGGCACCAGGGCTCTCTACCAGAGAAGGCTAAATGTCTAACAAAACTACAATTCTGAAAATTCCATAGAATTGAGCCATGGCAGTTAAAACAGTGTCAAACTAGATTATTTCTTCAGTGTGGATGCAGTTTTGGAATGCTTTATGTTACCTAGTATTCATTGATGGAAAAAAATAGGATGCACAAAACATGATCCTGAGTAACTTCAAGGGCTAAAATAAAAAGGAACTTTAAAAAGTTGTGGATTTTTTATTTTGTTCCTAGAAACCTCAGCATGCAGTAAGAGTAATCAGATTTTATCATATGGCAGGGGTTGGAATTGTGTGGTCTTCCAGATGTTATTGTATTAAAACTCTCAGTAGCCCTAGCTAGCAAACCAGAGGTGATGAATGTTGGAAATTGCAGATTTTACATAATTGCTATTCCTGCCACATTGGAACCCTGTCCTCTTCACCACAAGAAGTGTTGTCTAAATACTGATAGGATGATCTCTTTTGGTTGGGACAGTAGTGTGGCTTACTGGTGACTCATTTGAACTCACAGTAAATCTTGGACCAACGTCCAGAATTCCCTTCAAGACGAGGAGTTTTTGCTTCCAGTTGGATCAAACTTATGGATATGGTTCCAGTTTAATTGAACTTATGCTTACAGAGCATTGTTATTTTTCCAGTTGAGGTGATATGCAATCTACTTCTAGGCTTGTTTGTTTTGTTCTCCTGTCTCAAAACACAACACAGGTCTGTTTGCTTAGGAGAAAAGTGGCTACATGAAGTAGACTACAGTGTATAGCAGTGACTTTAGTAGCTTTTAAAGCAGAATTTATTAATAAATCAAGCCTATTCAGAGCTTGGCATATGGTTGTCATTCATTTGCTCTATATCCTGGGAAATTTTGCCTTTACTACCAGAGAAAGGAAGTCACTGGGAGTTCAAAACAAACTCCCTCGGGAAGTATCTCAGTGAATATAGGATGTATATATCACTAGCTGTATTTCCATGTGGATAGATTCCATTCTAGTTCTTGACACTCCTGGGGAATGTCAGTAAAGAACAATGTGGTTTGCTGTGGATAGAAGTAATTATGTAAATCCATAGAGACATGTGATACATCCCTTAATAGTGGATAATTACAGCATGTTTTTTTATATACTAGTATGGAAGCAAAATAGATTGAATATGTTGCAGTTATGTGTGTGTGTGTGTGTGTGTATCACAGAATCATAGAGTTGAAAGAGACCATAAGGGCCATCCAGTCCAACCCCCCTGCCATGCAGGAACTCTCAATCAAAGCATCCCCGACAGATGGCCATTCAGCTGTCGAACAGCCGTTACTGTCAGGAAGTTCCTCCTAATGTTGAGGTGGAATCCCTTTTCCTGTAGCTTACACACACACACACACACACACACACACACACACACACACACACACAATCTTGTTAATAGTAATAATAATAAATTTTATTTATATACCACTTTTCCAAAAAGATCAAAGCGGTTTACATAGAGTTTAAAACCAATTACAAAAACATCATAAAATAGATAAAACCAAGAGCACCAAATACAATATACAATCTAAAAACAATCATTCCATCAATCAATAGGGTGAGGTAGAGAGTCAATGGGATCAGAGTACACAACTTCATTTTCCAGGGGGGAAGGCTTGACAGAAGAGGAAGGTTTTAAGTCTCTTTTTAAATGTTTCCAGGGGGGTGATAAGACGGAGCTCCTTGGGGAGAGTATTCCAGATTTGTGGGGCCGCTACTGAGAAGGCCATCTGGGATGTAATAACACATTTAGAAGGTGGAATTTCCAACAAGTTCTTCCCGGTTGTTCTGAGTGTGCAGGGTGGATTATATGGGGAGATGCAGTCCCTCAAGTACTGTAACTCAGGCCCAAGCCATGTAGGGCTTTATAGGTAATAACCAACACCTTGTATTGTGCTCAGAAGCGAATAGGCAGCCAGTGCCGATCTTTCAGAATAGGTGTTATATGGTCAAACCTGGACGCACCGGTGACCAATCTGGCCACCATATTTTGTACTAACTGAAGCTTCTGGGCTTGGTACAAGGGTTGCTCCATGTAGAGCGCATTACAGAAATCCAAGCGAGAGGTTACCAGAGCATGTACCACCGTTAAACTCAGATGTAAATATATACCCTCTTGAGACTCAGGTAAGTTTCTAAACAAATACGTAGTTCAGTTTATTTCCCCAAGAGGTAGTTACAATAGACTATTTACTGGATTAAGTGATGGTCAAATGAAAAGGATTTTAAAATGAAATCATAATAGAAATGGTGCAAAACACATTGAAATGAATGAGAATTTTAAAGGACAGCTTCACACTGTGTCTAGCATTCTCAGCTGTGAGGGTTTTAGTTAGCTGTCCTGTAACATGACCAGTTTTTATTAAAAAAATGATTTATTACTGGATGTTTCCCCCCCTCCCAATATTGAGTGCAAATATCAAAAGTTAGAATTTATAGCTTTTAATGATGTTGCTACAGCTTGCTTAATTTTTGTCTGGGACATATTTCATCCAATTGTGCATTCCTGTGTAGAATTTTGGGGGCTTACCATGAGTATCTCAGTAATACTGTAGCTTTCAAGATGTTAATAAGATGTTCAAGCATTAAATTAAATGTCATTTGTTAAAAATGGCTCCTGTGCTTGGCAGATGGTGAATCACAGTAGATATGACATGCTAATCATATTCTATATATCAGTGTTACATTGCATGATTATATGAAGCTTACAGTAAGTGAACCAGAAATGTGTTTGTACCCAGCTTGCAGATTATGTTTCATTTTGCATGACATGTTTCTTAGTATTCTTGATTAGATATGAGTCACAAATTCTTTTAGTAAAAGGAAAACCAGAACTTTACTTAGAAGAAAATGAATGCAGAAAATTGTTTGGCATTCCCTCTAAGCTTATACCAATGGCCATCCAGATTTGCTGTTTCAACATCCATGGATTTGATTATTCATGAGTTTCCCATCACTCCGCCATGGTTCACTCATGTATCTTGCAGAGTGTAGACTAAGGTAAGGCCTGCCAATCTTGGCTCAAGGCTGTTGTTTACACATCCCCACATCAGCATCGAGCTCTGGGGGTGGCCTTCTGCCAGGTGCACATTCTGCATTCTCCAGGTTCCAAATATTGCCAGTCCCCTGGAACCAGGAAAAAAGCAAAAAATTGAAAAAAGGAAGAAAATAATGGAATATTTTATATTAGCACTATTCAGGAAAAACATGGACAAAAAAGTTTTTTTTCCCTAATTTTTCCACAGGCCTTCACATCTCTATGCAAACCACTATGCCACATAGTACCATGTAACAAATAATGGATGCTTTTCTCTAAAAAGCTACACACTACCTAAAATACTACCTGTGATATATTGCTCAGACTGAGGAATAAAACTGAGGAAATGTTTATATGAAGCTTTTATTGGTTCACTAGATCATGTATGTGCCAGGTGCCATAATGGGTTCAATGTACCGCAGGCACTCCCCTTACGCGAGGATCCATTTCGGATTCCCCTGCATAAGGGGAAATCCATGTATGCTCACGCCTCATTAAAAACAATGCGGCATGTGCTTACGGCTTGGGGGCAGCGTGTGCGCCATTACTTTAATTGACATGATGCTTCTGTGTAAGCTGGAAGCCACGTATAGCGGCGTGGGTGCACTGTACTAGGATTCTGGGAGGCCATCTCCTTTTGGCCATAGAAACTCACTGGGTGACCTTGGGCTAATCACACTTTCTCGCCCTTAGAGAAGGGTAATGGCAAACTGTCTCTGACCAAATGCCCTGTGATAGGTTTCTTTAGGTTATCCACAGGTCAGAAGTTACTCAAAAGTATGCATCATACAGATTGGTACTTGCCTTGGCTGATCAGCTGCAGCACCCTTTTCAGCCATTAGTCCCTCTTGCCTATTCAGCTTTTCTGTAAGTTTTATTGTGTTTAAACTGTGGGCTAAACGAAGACCCTAAATACAGGAATTCAAGCATCTCACCATTCCTCTTACTTGCTTGTAAAGAAATGGATTCCCTTTGTCCTTACATGGATACTTTCAACATGTACCACAGGTTAAACCTACTTTTTCATAGGTTTATGGAACAATATTCATGCTTCCACAATCTGTCCTTTTTGGTAAAATAGCTAGGGTGGTTATATTAGCTTTGCTTTTTATTCCTTGAAATTTTATTCCTTGAAATGGCCAATTCAAAGTAAGCATCAATTTCATTATAGAAAATGAAATTTTATCTAGGGAATCAGGAACCTGAAATTGTTTCAGATAATTACTGTATGTGGTTTATTTTTAAAAGATTATTTGAAGAGGAGCTGGGAAAAATAGCATTCTTGAGCAAAAGAAAGAACAGTCTTTTAGGCATATCAGTAATGACAGTTCCTTTGTCTCTGTATTCATGAAAGAACATCCAAGTGGCAGAATAATTATCCTCTCCTTTGCTGAACTTTTTATTGTGCCACATTTCTCATTTTTCTCTGGCTAAGTACTGTATATACTCACATATAAGCCTAGAAATTTAGGTAAAAAAATTGACCCCCAAAAAACTGACTTGACTTTTCCACGGGTCAATGTAAGTATTGTATCTTAAATCTTATTTAAAAGAAGGCACCATCTCCTGATGAAAACCAAGAGTATAATCTGTGAAGCACTGACCCCCTTCTACTCTCTCATCCATCCAATCTTAAGAGTAAGCACACAGAGTTATGTCTGCTGGAATTTTATAAGTTCTTTGACATTGTTTTGCTTTGCTTCATCCTTTTGATCCTTTACTATATGCCCCTAAATTTTACCCACAACTTATCCATGGGTCATAGCAAAATCCATAATTTTGGCCCCAAAACATACCCTCGACTTATACATGAGATCGATTTATAGTCGAGTATATATGGGTATTCTATAAGTTATTAATCATAATTCATCTTAAAATCAATTGTTTTACAGTAGAAGCAATAAAGTGATACTCTTCACTTGCACTAAATTATACCTTTGAAATGCAGAAAGCTCAGGGTAGTCCATGTGTGTGTGTGCGCACGTGTGCATGTATGTGTATAAACAGCTCTGTAATCTCTGTTCATTTCCGGGAAGTGCAAAAATAATTGCTATGGTCAGAAATCTTGAATTCTATTTTTTGCATTAGTGGATGTCGAGGTTTCCATAAAAAACTTGTAGTTTATGTATTCCTGCCTAAAACATTGTTCCATAATCTAAATAGATTAGGATAATATAATGGAAGATAATATATGCAATACCTTCAGGGATGCAACAAGGATGAATTATTAAAAGTTAAATTAAAGAAAACAGAATGGAAAGAGGAAGTCTGATATTCAAGTTTAGATACTCAGTTGCTGTGAGCCATTTGGTGTTTGAAAAAACTGCAAATTGCAAAATTACCTAAATGAAGTTTTGTTGCCTTACAATTTCTCATTTTGCCAGTCAACCTAGTGTAGTTTGATAAAGAAATAAAGGATTATTTGATCATGGACCCAGTTTTTTTTTTTAAATCTATTTCAAAATATATGCTGCCTTGAGAAGGGCTGGTTATTTGTGGAAAGGATTTTCCATAGTAAATTATTGTTTGTTATTTTTTCCCCAAAGCCTTGTTTGTATGTAGCAACAATATAGAGTTGAAGGGCCTCTGCTTGACCAGCTCCTTGACCCGTGGCTTACATGCTTTGTTGCTGTTAACTGCTTTTCTTCAGTGACAGTTTGATTTTTTTCTGCAGGGTTCCCACTTTGAGTCTCTTACTTTTTTCTCTTGTTGTATAAAGCTTGTTGGCCAGTAAGATTATTGCTAACGAATGCTTAATTCTTTACAGTTTTACTCCACTGGTGAACCTGAAGGTTTTCTCTATGCCTCTCAACGATGCCATTCTTTTAAAAACTTAACATAACTTAATATTAAGCTGCATCTGGGAAATGCTTATGTGCCTTTTTATAAAGAAGTCTATTATGATCCACTGTTTGTTCTGCTTTTCTTAATGCTAGTATTCCCCCCCCCCCCACCATACAGTAAGCCTCAGCACTGTCAAGTGGGTGTATCATGAGATTTTTCTCCATGTTAGAAGAGAAGATTCAATAGGTTTTAAATATATGGTGTCACTTACTATACAAAAATTCTCAAATTGGTTGAGTCCAAGGAGACACATGATGGACAGGCTGCAAAGTTGCTAAGATGTACAGCTATAATTCTTCAGTTAAATGTGTTCAGATGTGTTCCTGAGCATTACTTCTTGAATAGAAATTTTGATACCAGAAGTAGAATTAACATGGAAAGAATAGGGATAGTCCCTACATCACCGAAAAACAAGAGCAGTTTAATATGTTACAGCAAACCTTTTATCCAAAATGAACAATATTTACTTGTGAAATGAAGCAACCAGGTCAGATAAGCAAAATCAAAATATTTTTTGTATTTTTCTAGACATCACTGAAAATATCTTCCAAAGTACTGTGCACCCACGCCATACGCGGCTCACCATACGCAGATTCAAGGTCATGCAGATGGTGAAGCCTGGCCCTCTTAATGACGTCCTGGGGTATTTCCCTCATTACACTCGCTGTATACTGTACTGTACATCAAGGGATTACTTTTTCTTTTACCAGCCTCCACTTTTATTAAGACTTTCATTTTGCTGGGTGGTCAAACTGATCGCTCCATGTTGTTTTTGTTAAGATACTGAATGGAGAGCAGGTAAAACAGGCTTATCTGCTCTCCCTTTTCTCGCTGATTTGCTGTTCATGCATGCTCAGTAAGGGATTCTGGAGGCTGCTACTATTCACCTTGCCTGTTGTAGGGCAGTCCCACACAGCTATGGTAGGATCCTGCTCTTTTCCAACTCAAGTTTTATTGCACAATTTATTGCAGACAAGCTGTTGTGACTGAACACTTAAAGTCTGTGTTTCTCCAGGTCTCCTTCACCATTCTCCCAATGTTGATGCTGTCACAAAATCTCCAGCTAGACAAGGGACAAAGAACAAAGGGGGAATGGGCAGGCATAAAAAGGCGTTGCAGAAAGGATCTTCTCAGAGGCTTTGGTAACTGGCATATGGCTGTACTGGAATTGTAAGGACATACTTGCTAATATTGTGTGTGTGTGTGTGTGGTGAAAAATCTTATAGAAGATCATTCTTTACAATGAAGAGATCTGAGTTCAAATTGCAGCTCAGGTATGAAACACTCATGAGGATGTCTTTTGGAATAAAGTGGCAAGAAACTGAGCTTTTCTGAGATAGGGCTGAGTACAGATGCAGCAAAAATAGATTACGCAGAAAGTTGGGTACTAACCAGAGCCCTCCGGCTTTGTTGGACTATACCTCCCATCATCTTCACCTAGCACAATTGTGATGACAGTTTTAGTCAAAAACCTCTGGAGGGTGCTGCAACAAAGAGAGCTATAGTGAGATTTTTATTAGTTAAGGATCAAAAGTCTTCTTGATGGGAAATATTTACTTTGGTATTAACCTCAGTAAAAATCACATGTGCTTGAAAGTTTTTCAAATTGTATTTTTCCCCCTTTTTAAACAGTATGCTTCAAAACTGGTAGTGTAAATTTCAGTAGTACTGTAGAACATTTTGAAAAGGGTTTTCTGGTGGGCCTCCCAAACATGGTGGAAATCTCCTTCACAACCCCAGAGGGCATTCTGAAGCAATGGGGGGGGGGGGGGACAGCCTCGGAAGCTGCATGTGACATTTTGCCCACCATTGGTCTCCTTGTAGACCAAGAAGAACAGTGTTGAAATCCTGGCCAGTTTATGGAGCCAACCTGTGTAATTTGCGGTCAGGCACACACTTTCAGCCTAAAGTACCTCGTGAAATGTCTGGAAAGGTCAGAACACAGAATATTAGAGGTGAGGGAATCTAGCAGCCTGTGTGTATATTGAGGTTTTTTGATCAGGGGAGTGAGAAGGAATAAATATGATCCCACCATCACTAACATTGATCTGTGCAATTGAAAAGTGTAAGAACAGTTATACCACTTTAGCTCCTGTTTTTTTCTGTCACTCAGGCTACAGTGATTTTGCAAATGTTTAAATTGCCCTTTAAGAGAATCTGACACATCATCTGAGCACTCTTACCAGAGGATTATTTCCTATTTGGGTGTTACTGCTTTCCTCTGATTTATAGTTCTTTTGAATTGATCTGAAATACAGTATAATATTGACAATATCAAGAAGGGAAAAAAAAGAGAGGGGGGAAATTACAATAACCCAGTGCTCTACTTGCAAGGTAAATAAGCTTGACATTTGTTTAATGGAGGAGCTGTTATTCAAGCCATAATTAGATTAAATCAAATTGAACCATATTTATATGGTGCAGCAGAACTTTATGGATATATATATATATATATGGAGGGAAATGTCATGCATCATAAATAAATAAATCTAGTATGTGCACTTGGGCACACCTCTGGTTGTGAGAGAAGCATATGGGCACCATTTAGATTTTCCACATTGGGCACAGAAGTATCTTCCATCACTCTTGGGCTTTGGTATGATGAGAGTTGGATTTCTCTTTCATCTCTGTTTCATATTGTGTCTATATGTCTAGAAGCCACTGTGCTGCATTCAGTTTGAAATTTAGTTAATTTCCTTAGATTCAAGTAAACCATAGCATCTGATCAAACTGGTTCCTGATGCATAATTTATGTATTGTTAGTTACATTTGAACAGTTACATTTGATGCATTAGCTATTTGGATGATTACCCAAGATACTACAGTCATGGCACACCATGCAAAACTCAGAAGTTGAGGATTGTGTTTATTTCCACACTAACCATATCTCTCTGCTAATGATAATGCTATTTATATTTTTGGAGTACTGTATACTTGTTCAGTGAATTAATTTTATATTTATTTCAGATATTAGCAGTAAAAATTTTCTAGACATAAGGAGTCTATACATTGTCTACACATTCATTGTAACAATGCTAAAACTGATTGACTAGCAATAAATTGTGCAAATTTTCTCTAATGTATTTTCTTTTTCTACTTTCAGCATAGCCTAAAAGCAAGTGCTTAGTAATACAAAATTACAAATTATTAATTTTAATAGAAAAATAAACATTTCTGTTTTCACTAGGGGAAAATCCCTTTCATATTAACTCTTCTGGCATGAAATTGGTTATCTTCTACCAAAATGATAGATGTAATTAGGCTTTCCTCTTTCTAGGACAAGATCTGCAGCCCACTAAATCTGGGTAATGGTTTGACAAATGACTCTTAGAAGTAACTATTATTCTGTCTAACTTATTCTGTTACATTAATTTTCAAATATTCAT